>NC_058135.1:218560772-218576914 GCF_016433145.1 Gracilinanus agilis
TCTCTCTCTCTCTCTCTCTCTCTCTCTCTCTCTCTCTCTCTCTCTCTCTCTCTTTCTCTCTCTCTTTCTCTCCAAATTTTCCCCAAAACTATTTTGTTTGCACATCTTTTATCTCTTATACATTCTCCTCCTATCATATTTTTGGATATTTTTATAAGTAGAATGTAACCTTCTTAGGATCAAAACCTTGTCATTTTCTTCTCACTTCATCACCAAACATGCTGCCCTTACACAATAGATGCTAAATATTTATTTAATTGAATTAACATAAATTCAGAACTCAGAGAGATTTTAAAACTTACAAAATACATGCATAGCATCATTGATTTAGAGCTGGAAGAGCCCTTAGTGATACTCTGGACCAACTCGCTGCTTTTAAAGATGAAGAATTTAAGGCTCAAAGAGATAGTGATTGACTCAAGGACACCTAATTAGTAAGAAGTAGAGTTAAAATTAGAACCTAGACCCTCAAGCCTCAAATTCAAGTACTTGTTCCATTTTATTCAATAATCACACAGGAGCCCTCTGGAGTTGGTAATGCAAATATTAGAGTTCACATTTTACAGATTAGGAAACTGAGGTCACCCAATTAGAAATTCTTAGGTGAGTGTATCCTCCATTGCATCAAACATGTTACTAAACTGATTCTCAAAGAGAAATAAGATCAATCCTTTACCCCTATTTCGAGATTGTCAAGTTGGGGACATATACATACATACACATTGTAATGATTAGAATGGGTGGTTGCCAAAATTGTAATTAACCCTTAAGTCACAAGACTGTTAATAGCTAGATTTATTAGTAAGAAAAAGAAAAAATAAAAGAGAAATATAGAAAGGCGAAGAATTTCCTAGCCTAATAATCCAGAGCCCAACAACTCAGTGTCTTTCTGTGAATCTCAGCCTCCGAAAACAACACCACCACCCCAGCTTCCTGCGGGGTCTCATCTTATAAGTCCTCACTACACCTACGAGCTCTCTTACATCACTCCACAGGAACCAATCCCAGTTCTGCAATTAGCCTGCCACCACCCAGGGGTCCAGCACCTGTGGGATCAATTTCATGGTTGCTGATAGACCCAAATTCAAAACAAATAGAAGGGAAGTTAAAATCTCTGATTGATCAAATCAAGTCACTAATTTTCTTCTCACAATACATATATATATATATATGTATATATACACATATATACACATAATCTATATATATTTGCACACATATATATATATATTATCTCAAACTATTTTAAAAGAAAACAAGGTATCCTATCAGAGACTGTGAAGAAGCAAAGAGTAGGCAGCTGTATTAGCATCATAGACCTATGGAGCTGGAAAGGACTCCAGAGGCCATGTAGCCCAACCCTTTCATATTACATATGGAGAAACTGAGGCACAACAAAATTAATCAATTAGAGGTAGTATTTGAACTCAGGTCTGCTGACTCCAGAGCCAGTTATCATACAGGGAGGGTGAAAGCCTGACTTTGGGAGGTTTTCAGTGCTAAGAAGGGGAATTTCAACTCTTCTTTGGGGATCAAAGAAAAACCATGTATAATTTTATAGTCTAATAGTCTATCTATTAAGTTAGCTTTACTAAATGGATTTCCTTTCCTTATTGATAGTGAGAAATCACATTTAAGTCACACGTTAATAATATGATCACTTTTCTATACATTGGTAAATATTACAAAGGGTTTCCTTCCTCTTTTCCAACAACTACATTGGATAAGCGTAGTGAATGTTATTATCTATCCATATTTAACAGATGAGAAAACTGAGGCTCAGAGAGATAAATGGTATTCATACATAGTCCAGAGCCATGAATAAGAGAACTAAATATCATAAAATTTCATGAATTGTTCAATTCTGGCAGGGGTTCTTAAAGTATTTTCAAAGGACTCTTAGAGGTCCCTGATACCCTTTCAGGACATCCTCAAGGTCAGGACTAATTTTATAATAATATTAAGATATTATATTCACATTAAAATACTCCTCCTTTGCAACTATATATGTGTATGAGAACAGATTTTCTTTATACTCTTCATCCAAAACATGTCACAAACTATTGAATGTAAAAATAGATATGAGAATGTAGCTATTTTCTATTAAGTGAGACATTAAAGAGATTTGCAAGAATATGTAAAACAATGCCACTCCTCTCCCTAAACTTTTGTGTTTTGGAAAATATATTTTTCATTAAAAATGTCATTTATAGGGGGCAGCTGGGTAGCTCAGTGGAGTGAGAGCCAGGCCTAGAGACAGGAGGTCCTAGGTTCAAATCCGGCCTCAGACACTTCCCAGCTGTGTGACCCTGGGCAAGTCACTTGACCTCCATCTCCTACCCTTACCACTCTTCCACCTATAAGTCAATACACAGAAGTTAAGGGTTTAAAATTAAAAAAAAAATTTAAAAAATGTCATTTATACTAACACATAATGAGTTTTAAAATATTGGTTGAAACAAATCAATAGTTTACAATTTTATCAGTTTTATTTCTAATATGGTAAATATTGATAAATACAACCCACATGAACAAAAATTCTTGGAGTCCTCAATAATTTTTTAAACTCTTACCTTCCTTCCTATAATCAATACTGTATATTGGTTCCAATGCAGAAGAGTGTTAAAGGCTAAGCAAATGGGGGTTCAGAGACTTGTCCTGGATCACACAGCTAGGAAGCTAAGGCCAAATTTGAATCCAGAACTTCCCATCTCCTGGCCTGGCTTTTAATCCACTAATCACTTGGCTGCCCCAAATTTCTCAATAGTTTTTCAGATTGTAAAGTGGTTTTAAGACCCCAAAGTCTAAGAATCATTGTACTATAGAGACACTCCTATATATCTGAACAGCCTTTCTTCAGAAGCCAACTCTATCTTCTATCTCAGTGAAAGCTCTTTGCCCATCCCTCTCATAGGGGTTGCCAGGTCAGCTTCTCTCCACTGGACAGGGGAAAAGCCAAAGGCTCAGTTAGAGAAAGGATGTAATTTAAACTCATAGGGCAAGAGCTAACATTGGACCATAGACTTCTCAACCCCTAGTCAGTCAACCAATCTTTTAAAAATGCCTACTATGTGTATCCCTAGGGGCAAAGGATACAAGTGCAACAAAATTAAATACTATCTACTTGCTTGTATATATTTAGAAATATATATAAAGAATATATATACATATAAATATATTTATAAATATGAATATATACATATATAAATATATGCAGAAATATAAAAAGAATCTATACACATACACACAAATAATACATTTACAGACATTTGCATATATATGTAGAGACAGGTATCTAATTTAACCAGGCTCTGAACATGTCTAGATTACCTAAGATGGATCCATTCATTTGACAGACAGCAGACATTCTCTGGTCCCCTACCAAAAGGGTAAGAGCTTCATCTTTCCATGAAACAGGCTGCATTTTTAAAACTACCCTCCTGAGACAATTCTACTCTCTTTTTCCTGCTATGTCCAAGGGGAAAGGCTTGTTGACCTGAAGCGTGGATTCCCTGCACTAAGGTGAGGATGGGGAGAAAGTCCCCCTTTCCCCATGGACAGATCCTTGGGTCTCATGATCCCAAGAATCCTGGTTTGGGGGATCTGTTTTGTTTGTACTTTTAAGTTCTAGATATAGGCAAGTGGAGTCTTAGGACTTGAAGTGGCCACCTTGGAACCAAGATTCCATGCCATGAGTTATTGCCCTTCCAGGAGGGAAACTCTTCAGAGCCAAGGTGGGTGCCAGTATGCATGCTCAGGAGCCTTTGGGTTGGAGATTTAATGGGATTGTGTTATGTTTTGTTGTTGCTGTTCATACTTCATTTTCAAAGGGAACCACTGACATCATGGAGTGATGTCTTGACTTGCCTGTGAATTAGATTTAAGTGAGGCAAAGTTGCATAACTAGGGATGGCTCAGGAGACAGTGGATGACCCTGGCATCTTCAAAGTCTAACCAATCTCTGAAGCACCTGCCTGGGCCACCTTCATAACCACTGGGACAAATTGTTGGGTCAAAGTGTCAGAGAACCCTGAGGAAAGTGGGAAATGTAGCATACTTGGCCTTCAGTCAATGGGAGCCAGAGTACTCACTGTTACAATTAGATGCATATTATACACACACACAAAATAGGTAAATATGATATAATTTGGGAAACAGGGTGTTTGGGGAATCGAGAAAGGCTTCATGCAGAAGATGGTGCCTGAGCATCATTTTAAAGGAAGAAAAAAGAAAAGACTGTAATGAGGCAAAGTACAGACACATGCTGGAATACAAAGGCAGAGGGACAGAAGCTAGGATATAATGAGAGAGAAACAGAGGAATTCAATGAAGTTAGAATGCAGAATGGAGGAGATAAGTGTCTAATAAGGCTAGAAAGGTAGGTTAGATCTGGGTTATGGAGGGCTTTAAAAACTAAGCAAAGGTGATTATATTTTATTTAGTCTTACCCAAAATCATACAGCTACTCTACCACAGTACGAACTCATTGCTTTGTCTGTTTGCCTTCAGTAGAGTAATAACATTCTCTCAACAACATTACATAAAGTTTAAAGCCCTGGAGATAAAGTACAGAAAAGCCTGAAACCTTCCCTCAAGAGCTTACAATTTGAGAGAGGGAAGTAAAGAAAGGTATTTATTAAACACCCACTAAGCCAGATGCTGTGCTGAGTGCTTTATAACACCACTGGGATGTAGTTGTTGTTATTATGTCCATTTTACAGTTGAGGAAAATGAGGCTGTGACCTGCCCAGGTCACAGACCAGTGTTTGAGGCTGTATTTGAACTCAGCTTTTCTTATTCCAGTTTAGTCCGAAAATAAATTCATAAATGAAGCACAAACAAGATAACTATAATATACAATTTATTTAACAAGTACTTATTAAAAGCCTACCGTGTATGAACTACTGTTCTTTATCCTGGGGAAGATCAACCCTTTGGATAAGCCAATTTCTACCCTGATGAAGCTTATAGACAAGCCTTAGAATCATCTATAAATATGAATCATTGTCTTACATCAATTCAATTAAGTAAACTTTTACATAATACTTATATAGTCCATGACAACAATGCTGGGCAATTATTTTTGATCATCATGGGAAATTCAAAATTTCTATTTTTCTAAGTGCTTTTTCTAACTCTTCTTGTGACATTTTCTTCTCTACAGCTCACCCAGCTCACCTTCGCAACTCTACTAAAATTTGTCTCCTTGGAAGCCGTCTCTGATCCTAATCCATTTGCTGGGGCTCCCCCCTAAATCAGTACTCTGCTAAGTTAATACACTAAATTAAGGTGTAATTGAATATATCTTGCATAGTGACTATTCCTAGGCAGTTAGGGAGTGTTATAGAGAGCACATAGGACCTGAAGTCACAAAGACTCATCTTCTTGAGTTCAAATCTGGCCTAAGATATTAATTGTTTGACCCTGGGCAAGTAACTTAATCCTGTACACCTCAGTTTCCTCATCTGTAAAGGGAGCAGGAGGAGGAAATGACAAACCACTATTATCTTTGCCAACAACAATATTTCAAATGGCATTAAGAAGAGGAGGATAAAACTAACACAACTGAACAACATCAGCAGGAACCATTCCTAAGTCACCTCTAAGTGACTCTCTTCAAACCTCACTTCTGGGTTAAATCTATTTTGTGTTTTTCATGAGGTTTCCTTTTATATTCTTACATTTTACATTTTAGAAGATCTAACCTTTGTCTAGCGTTCTGACATGCAAAAGGCATTTCCTTAGAAGAAACCTGAGAGCAAAGTGTAGAAATTATTATCTCTACTTTATAGAGGATAACCTTAAGGTCCATAAAGTTTATATTCAAAAATTCCCAAGGTCACATCCAGGGAATTAAACCCAATTCCTCCAACTCCTGGTCTAGGGCTCTTTCTACTGAAATACACAGTCCCAAAACATAGCCAGCATAAATGAAGGATGGCACTCTTGTTCTCCCCAAAACTAAGATTGGAAATCTTGGAGGCATCTCAGATTCTTCTCATTCTGTCATCGCCATTCCCTCCTCCCCATTACAGTTTTTTGCCAAGTCTTTTCATTTCTCACACTGTAATATCTCTCCCACCCATTTCCTTCTTTATAATTCTCACTGCCATGACCCTAATCTAAATCCTTATCTCTTCTCACCTGAGGAATCATAATATCCGCTTTATTTGGGGGAAAATAATTTTACTGTATAAAAGCCCTCTTCCTCCAATTTTTTCCCCTCTCCAATCCATCATGAATAAACTAGCCAAGTCATCTTCCTAATACACAGTAGTGACATCTCTCCCTCATCCCCTGTCAAGCCCATGGACAATTGCACATCTTAAAGCGGGAGACACTCTCCAGAGTTCCAGGACAAGTTCAGAAAATATTTGCCCATTTGGTGGGTGATTGTTTTTACCTTCAGTTTCAGAGGCTTGATTAGCCTTTTCCAGGAGTAACCCACCCTAAGTCTGGCATGTAAATGTTACTGATAACACCATGGTGCTTCCTGAATCTCTAAACATGTATTATATTGGCTAGAGCCCAAAATACATGGAGGGCACTGAAATTAGATAAAGCTGGCAGAGTTGGGTGGGACAAGATGGAAAAGGGCTTTGAATGCCAAGCTAAAAGATTTATTCTCTTTTCAAGGCCCCCTAAGCACTAGGATTCTCTAGAAAATAAGCAAGAGTAACTTTTTTGGTCTTTATATCACAGATACCAACTTTAAATAGGTGCTTAATTAATCCTTGTTGTTTTCTTAGTTAAAAATTGATCTGCAGGGAGCAGCAGGGTATCTCAATGAACTGAGAACCAGACTCAGAGATGGGAGATCCTGGGATCAAATCTGGTCTCAACACTTCCTAGCTGTGTTCTCTGAGCAAATCCTTTCACTACCATTGCCTAGCCATTCTCTTCTTCCTTGGAACCAATACACAATATCGATTCTAATACAGAAGATAAGTTTCTTTTTAATTGACCTGCAAAGGGTCACAAAAGGACAGTGAACTAATGCCATCATTGAACAGAAGAAAAAGATACATCTGGAACTAATTTGGGAAATTACAAAGCATTTCCAATAACCCCAAGAAGATCTCAACGAAGACCTAACTCTTTGGCTCTCTTGACCCCACACCAATTCAAATCATAGAACTTCAGGCTCTACAAAGGATCCCAAATTCAGGTGACCCAAAAAACTATGGAGAGTCCCTTGGTGGTTGTAAGAAGGGCATCATGTATTTACACCAGCAGCTTCCACGCAAGATTGTCATCAAAAACCTCCTCAAAAAATTCTTACCCGGCACTGACATTTTATCCTCTAAGATCTATTCCAGTTCTAGCCTTCTATGTTGAAAGGAAATATCTCCCTGTATCGGTTTACATTTTAGGATTCCTTCCAGGGCTAAGGGTCTATATAAGTCAAACATTTTATGTCCTGAGGTCCTTTTGAGTCTTGACATTCGATGTTCTGAGAATAGCGATGATAGTTCTGTGTTCAAAGGTTTCTTATCATTCTGTGTTCTAATGTCCCTTCCAGCCCTAACATTCCTTATTCTAAGGTTTCTTCTAGTAGTTTGGGTTCTAATAGCCCTTCCAGCTTTAACATTTTATATTCTAAAGTTTCTTCCAATGATAATTGGATGAAACTTTAAATTATAATAAAAGTGTTCTCAGGGCCCATCTAGCTCTTTCATTCTATGGTCTAAGGTACCTTCTAACACTGACATTTTCTGTCCTTAAGGGTCCATCTGACGATGATGTTCTGGGTTCTAAGTTTCCTTCTGGCGCTGAGGTTTCACATTCTAAAGTCCTGACATCTCTAATATTCTATGCTTTAAGGTTCTTTCTTACTGTGACCTTCTATCTTCTAAAACCAATTCCCTCTCTAACATTCTATGCTCTCTGCTGTGGTTTCATGGATCTGGGTGGAAAGATAGCCAGTGCTTTGCATATTTTGTAATGTGAAGAGAATTCAAACAACCACCAAAATATGTGTGTGTCGGGGTTGAGGGAGGGGGACCAACTGATGCTGGGTTGACTTGACATTTCAATTGCAACTCAGGCAGTCCTGTTGCCAGAGAATAGCTGAGATGTTTCTTCTGGGCAGCAGAAAGGTTAAATAAGCAGATGTTGGAGCAAATGGAATTACTTAAGGAAAAACAAATGGTTAAGATATTTGTTTGGCTCTAGTGTGATGAGATAAGGATCTCTGGCCCATTTCCCAGCCTCCCCCTTACCGCAAAGGACCCCATCGCCTCAAGGAAGGGTCTTCAGTTTCCAGGACCAGGGAAGGGAGCAAGTGTCTGATGGCAATGTTTCCCAAAGCAGGACACCAAAAAGGAAAATCCTTTTTTATCAAAATGTCTAGAGCAATTCTGCTTCAAACCTGAGAGGTTGGAGGTGACATTGGGAGGGCATAGACTTTCTGACATTTTCCAGGACAGGTGATATGGTTTAGTGGAAAAGAGAGGAATCTAGGAGTCAGAAGACACAAATGCCAGTTCTTGTTTAATTATTTATTAGCTGGGGGACCTCAGGCTATAATAAGAGCCCCCATTTCTATAAGATGAAGATATTACAAGTACTTTCCTTTATCACACTGCCCTGAGGTGGAGATAGCAGGAATTAAAATCCCTTCCTTACAAAGAAAGAAACTGCTTCTCAAAGAGAAGTAGTAGTGTTTTGCCCAAACTCTTCCTGCTGTACCACACACTGCCAGAACACAAGAGGGCTTCAGGGGATACAATGAATGTGTTCTGGCTCTGAAGTCACAGGACTTGGGTTCAAATCCCGCCTTGTCTGCTTACTAACACAGGTAAGTTATTTAGTCATCCTGGTTTCTTTGGGTATTTTCATCTGTGAGGTCAGGGATTTGGAGTAGGTGACTTCAAAGGCCCCCTTCTAGCTCGGATCTGTGATCTTATAACTGTCCTTTCAAGTTCAAATTCTCTGTCTGCTGTCTGCCTATCTCTATCTAGTCTAGGTCTCTGTCTCTCTGTGTCTGTCTTTCTCTCTTTCTCAAATCGGCTGCTTTCTTGCCCTGCTCCTCTTTGTCCCAACCTATCTTATTCTCCTACAGTTGACATTTTTTACTTCAGATATAAATTTTTACATTTATCTCCATTATATTCCATTTTGATGAAAACGTTAGAAGGGAACAAGTTTGTTTTTTTTTCATAAATGATATTCTATAGTAGATCACATCTTTACAAACTCACAATTCAGTGAAAGGTATAGAGAATTTAAGATCCCACTATGTTTATTGTTTGTGGGCTATTTTTTTAAAAGCAAATCAGTACAACAAATTGATATCTTAAGGTTGGGATTCTTAATTCTGTGTGTATGTTTATACATATATGTATGTGTGTATGTGAGAAAGGTGGACCCCCTTGGCAATCTGATAAAGCTCACAAACCAGTTTTCAGGCAGCTAAGTAGCAGAATGGATAGAACAATAGATCTGGAGATAGAAAGACTTGAGTTCAAATCCAGACTCAAGAAAACTTACTAGCTGAGTGACTCAGGGAAAGTCATTGATCTACCTTGGTTTACCCAACTGAAAACTGGGAGCCATTGTATGATCCAAGATATTTATGAGTGACTTATGAGAAAGAACACTATCCACATCCAGAGAAAGAACTGTGGGAGCAGAAACACAGAAGAAAAACAACTTCTTGATCACATGGGTCGACAGAGACATGATTGGGGATGTAGACTCTAAGGGATCACCCTAATGCAAATATTAACAATATGGAAATAGGTCTTGATCAATGATACATGTAAAACCCAGTGGAATTGCTCATTGGCTATAGGAGGGTGGGGGGAGGAGAGAAAACAAATCATGTAACCAAGGAAATATTCTAAATTAATTAGTTAAAGTAATTAATTAAGAAAAGAAATTTCAAAAAGAAATATAGTTAACTGGCATGACTTAAAGAGTCCTTTACAAAACACTGGAACACAGGATTTAACAATGAAAGAAATCTAATAGAGATTATCTAGCCTAGTTTTTCTCTAATTTTTTGGTCTTAGGATTGCTTTGCACTCATAAAAATTATTGAGATGCTCCTCTCAAAAATTTTGGTTTCATGAGTTATATCTATCAATATTTACTCTATTAGAAATTAAAGTGTTTTGCTACTATTATTAAAATAGTTATAAACTCACTGACCCCAAGACGCTCTAGATTCTCTTTAAGAACCATTGATTTAATCTTGCTCTTCTCAATTTACAGATAAGGAAATTGATGTCAAGTTCTGTTGAGTGACTTGCTCAAGGTCATACAAATAATAAGATGCAAAGGGAGTTCCTTGGACTCAAAATCCAGGACTTCTATATATTATAACATGCTAATACCTTACTTCCCCTTTTCCCAAGAGCTTCCAAATAAACCTTTTTATAATCCATTTTAGAATTTCTAATTTTCTAAGGTCCTTCCAAGCTCTGATGTCTTCTATCTTATGTTCTAAGGTCCTTGCTATTCTTTGTTCTATATTCTAAAGGCCATGTCTGTCATCATCATAAAAATACACCCCATTTATATAGAACTCAAAAGTCCTCAAAGTACTTTCCTCACAACAACGAGTAAGACAGGTGGTATTAGTCTTGGCACCGCCATTTTGTGGATAATGAGACAATGTCAAATTGAGTAAAAGACTTGCCATGTAACACTACATGGCTAAATTATAGTGGCATCATAAGGGCTTAAATTTAGGTCTTCTGAATCCAAATCCAATACTCTATATCCTATACCTTGCTGCCTCCTAGAAGGCTGTCTTTGAAAAGAAATGATGACTCTAAAAGGATGGATGAATGGTTTGGGACCAAAAATTCATGGGATTAACCCACAAGCAAATGAATGCCTTCTGTCAGGTATTGAAAACACCATTTCCCCACACACAAACACACATGTGCACTCATGCACACCTAGAGCGCCATAGCAAATAGGTAAAAGACTTTGTGACCTATGTGGGTAGACCCACCACCTACAAGTTCTCATTAACTATGCTTCTAGGAGGTACTTTCTGAAGAATCAAGGAGAGCAGCCATGTGTGACTGAGTCACAGAGCTGCCTCCCACTCCCCATTCTCCTCTACAGAAGTCCTGTCCTTTACCCCTACTCTTTCCTATGGGTATCAGGATTATAATTATGCTGTTTGAAGGTTAGTGTTCATCTGAATAATTAATATTTCTTTCATACCAGGTTTTTTATGGTTGACAGAGACCTCAGAACACACAGATAAAGGGTGTAGCTGGGAAGGTGCCCAGATACTGATATTCCTGACTTTCTGTGTCTCTGGAGATCAAGAAACTTAGAGAAAGTCTAATCTCATTATGTTATTCTATAGCCTTAGGCTATGCTTACATGAATATTTTAAAGAGAGTGGGATGAACTGAGCAGTTATCTTTTCCCTCAGAGAGAAGGAGCTGGCTCTCTAGCAGAGTTCTAGCCCCAGCAAGCCTTGGACTTGGCCTTTGGTAGGAATGACATGTCCTCAAGGATTGTCCTAAGGGTCTACAACAGTTCACAGAGTCACCAAATCCCAGAAATGGAAGGGGTAGACCTCACTGAGGCATCATAGAACTCTTTATATGAAGTCAAGAGGAACTGACATCAGCCTCTGCCTCAGACACTCACTAACCTGGGAAAGTCCTATAACCTCAGTCAGCCTAAGTTTCCTCGTATGTAAAATGGGAATAATAATAGCTCCTCCTCAGAGAGTTAATAAATCAAATGAGACAACATATGTAAAGTGTTTTGCCATCTTTAACTTAAAGTACAATATAAATATTTCTTGTTATTGTTATTATTATTTCAAACTTTCCCTACAGTACCCCCAAAAAGTCGTCATCTTGCCCTGACTTGAAAACCATGAAAGATGGAGAATCCACTACCTTCTAAAATATATCATTAATTAACTTTTCTGTCTTTGAAGTTGTTTTAAACTTTTATGTTTGAAATGTCTTGAACATCAATTTAATTCCTGTAGCTCTTAAAAGGACATGAATCACTTTCCTTATAACAACAGTATGAGGTAGGCAGTACAAGCATTATCATCCTTATTTTATAGATGAAGAAACTGAAGCTTCAGAGACATCATAATATCATGCCCTTTGGAACCACATAGAACCTTAGAGATCATTAAAATTAATCCCCTCATTTTAAAGATGAAGAAACTAAGGACCAAAAAAAATTAAGATACTTGTCCAATGCCATGTAAGATTGAAACCCAAGTCCTCTGACTCCAAATACTCCATGTGATCCTGCCTCAGTTTCCCCCAGTAAAACACAAGGGTTAGACAAAGAACAACAGCATAGGATAGTGATATCTGGGATCAAATCCTAGCAAAGATACTTAAAAAAAAACTTACCTTTTGCCTTAGAATCAATAATATGTATTAGTTCCAAAGCAGAAGAGTGGTGAGGGCTAGTGTAAAGATTAAAATTAAAATGTAAAATACTCCAAGTATAATATTTATAAAGTTTATTAATAATAATAAAGTAAGAAAGCTATGTAACTCAGCCCACTCATGAGAGAAAAAAAAAGAGAGGAGGTAGAGCCTAAGAACTTATACCCAATATGTGAAGATGCAAATGTGGACAAAGGGGAAAGCGTTTTGGGTAATATAGAAAGGAATTTTGGTTAATGTAGTTTTAGGGGTTCGAGATATTTCTAACTATAAAATAGGTAATGGAAGTTTAAGTCATTTGCCACAACTGGGAAGTGTCTAAGGTCAGATTTGGACCTAGGATCTCCTGTCAGATACTTATAAGTGATGTGATCTTAGACAAGTCATTCTGCGTCTTCAGCCTCTGAGAGACTTGGACTAGGTGGACTCTAAAGCCCCTTTCAGATCTAAATCAATGATCTCATGATTTGTTTTGAAGGTCCCTTTGATCCCTAAATCCTATAATTCTAGATCACTCTATAATGAATGTTCAAAGACAGCTGAGCTCTGGGGGAATTTTGGTTGTTATGGTAACCTGTAAACTTTCTCCTCATTAGAGAAAGGCAGCAATGGGGATGATTATAAGTAGCCTACTGTGTCTTCCTCAATGTTTACTTCTTTGTTGTTTTTTTCCTACTTATTGATCCATTAAAAAAGAAAGAAAGAAAAAATCCAAAGAACTGTCACTTATAGCCCTGGCTATCTTTCCCATGAAGGGGAACTGGGCACTGCTGGCTTAGGGATACTCCATAATTAATTAGAAGAATTAGCTGGACAAAGCTAGGTATCTTCATATTAATCCCCATTTCTATAGAATCCATTGTCTTTCCTCCTAAATCATTCCTTCTTCCCAACTCTCCTATTATTGCCAAAGGTACAACCATCTCCAGTCACTAAGGTTCAAAACCTTGATGTCATTCACAACTCTTCACTCTCTTTCACTCCCAATGTCCAATCTATGGCCAAGTCTTGTCCTTAATACAATCACAACATCTCTATCATTTGCTCCTTCTATCTGCACAAAAGCATCGCTCTAGTGTAGGACCTTATCACCCTACACCTGGGCTGTTACAATGGTCTTCTGATTGCTCTTCCTGCTTCAAGTCTATTCACACTCCAATCTATCCCACAGTTATCTGCCAAAGTGACTTTCCTAAAGGGCAAATGTAGTAGTAGTAGTAGTAATAAATAACAATAAATAATAATGATTACAATAAATAGTATTTATATAACATCTATTGTGTCACAGACACTGTGCTAAGTCCTTTACAAATATTATCTAATGTTTGTCCTTACAACAACTCTGGGAAGTAGGTGCTATTATTATCACCATTTTGCCAAAAATCATTTTGTTTTCTTTTAAAAATTTTATCATTTATTTATTTTTAGCTTTATTTTCTTTTTAAATTTTGAGTTCCAGATTCTCTCCCTTCCTACCAACCCTCCCACACCTTCTGAGAAGGCAAAAAAATATGATATCAATTATATATGTGAAATCTTGCAATACATACTTTCATATTAGCCACATCACAAAAAAAGCACCAAAGAAGAGAGGAAATTATACTTCAGTTTGAACTCAGAATTCATGGTTTTCTCTCTGGAGGAGAATAGTATATTTAAATAATGAGTATATAATAAGTATTTTTAGTAATGAGTCCTTTGCAATTTCTTTGGATCAGAGTAGACAAGACTTTCATAGTTGATCATCATTATGACATTGCCGTTACTTTGTACAATGATCTTCTAGGTTCTTCTTATTTCACTTTTCATCAATTCATATAGATCTTTCTAAGATTTTTTCTGAAACCATCCCCCTCATCATTTCCTTTTTATAAACCCTTACTTTCTGCCTTGTTAATAACTTTAATGTAGAAAGGCAAAGACTAAGCAAACTGGGTTAAGTGACTTGCCCAAGGTCACACAGCTAGGATGTGTCTATGGTCAGATTTGAACCCAGGTCTTCCCAACTCTAGGCCTGAGATTCTATCCACTCTGCCACCCAGATGCCTCTTCCATCATCATTTCTTATAGCACAATAGAACTCCATCACAATCATATACTACAACTTGTTCCCCAATCAATGAACATCCCCTCAATTTGTAATTCTTTGTTACCACAAAAAGGGCTGCTATAAATATTTTTGTACATATAGGTCCTTTTCTTATATCTCTTTGGGGTACATACCTAGTAGTAGCATTACTGGTTCAAAGGATATAGACTTTTCCTTACATAGAACTATGCAAAGATTGTTCTCTAGAATGATTGGACCAGTTCACTCTTCCACAAGCAGTTCATCAATGCACCTATTTTCCCTTGTGCCATCCAGCATTTGTCATTTCTGAGAGGTGTGAGGTGGTACCTAGAATTTTTAAAATTTAATCAGTAGTGATTTAGAATTTTTTTAAACCCTTTTAACTTCGGTGTATTGTCTCATAGGTGGAAGAGTGGTAAGGGTGGGCAATGGGGGTCAAGTGACTTGCCCAGGGTCACACAGCTGGGAAGTGGCTGAGGCCGGGTTTGAACCTAGGACCTCCTGTCTCTAGGCCTGACTCTCACTCCACTAAGCTACCCAGCTGCCCAATTTAGAATTTTTATATGACTATTGATAACTATGATTTCTTCATATAAATATCCTTCATCCATTATTGGATAATGGCTCTTATTTTTATAAATTTGACTCACTTTTCTATAAAATCAGGCCTGTATCAGAGAAACTTGTTTAAAATTTTTCGATATTACTTTACTGCCAATAACGACATTTATTAATATTCATTTTTAACATGGTTACATGATTCATGCTCCTCCTTTCCCCTTCGCCCCCCGCACCCCCCCCACCCATGGCCGACGCACATTTCCACTAGTTTTGTCATGTGTCCTTGATCAAGACCTATTTCCAAATTGTTGGTAGTTGCATTGGTGTGGTAGTTTCGAGTCTACACCCTCAATCATGTCCACCCTGACCCATGCGTTCAAGCAGTTGTTTTTCTTATATGTTTCCTCTCCTGCAGTCCTTCCTCTGAATGTGGGTAGCGTCTTTACCATAAATCCCTCAGAATTGTCCTGGGTCATTGTATTGCTGCTGGTACAGAGGTCCATTACATTCAATTTTACCACAGTATATCAGTCTCTGTGTATAGAGTTCTTCTGGCTCTGCTCCTTTCGCTCTGCATCTGTTCCCGGAGGTCTCTCCAGTTCGCCTGGAACTTCTCCAGTTTATTATTCCTTTTAGCACAATAGCATTCCATCACCCGCATATACCACAGTTTGTTCAGCCATTCCCCAATTGAAGGACATACCCTCCTTTTCCAGTTTGTTGCCACCACAAAAAGCGCAGCTATGAATATTTTCGTACAAGTCTGTTTATCTATGATCTCTTTGGGGTACAAACCCAGCAATGGTATGGCTGGATCAAAGGGCAGGCAGTCTTTTATAGCCCTTTGAGCATGATTCCAAAATGCCAGCCAGAATGGCTGGATCAGTTCACAGCTCCACCAGCAATGCATTAATGTCCCAATTTTGCCACATCCCCTCCAGCATTCATTACTCTCCCCTTCTTTCATTTTAGCCAATCTGCTAAGTGTGAGGTGATACCTCAGAGTTGTTTTGATTTGCATTTCTCTGATTATTAGAGATTTGGAACACTTTCTCATGTGCTTATTGATACTTTTGATTTCTTTACCTGCAAATTGCCTATTCATGTCTCTTGCC
>NC_058135.1:218577013-218626274 GCF_016433145.1 Gracilinanus agilis
TTTATATTCAAGTCATTCACCCATTCTGAATTTATCTTGGTGTAGGGTGTGAGATGTTGATCTAGACCTAATCTCTCCCATATTATTTTCCAAATCTCCCAGCAGTTTTTGTCAAATAGTGGATTCATGTCCCAAAAGTTGGGCCCTTTGGGTTTATCATACACTGTCTTGCTGATGTCATTTACCCCAAGTCTATTCCACTGATCCTCCTCTCTATCTCTTAGCCAGTACCATATTGTTTTGATGACTGCTGCTTTATAGTATAGTTTAATATCTGGTACTGTTAGGCCCCCTTCCTTCACATTTTTTTCATTATTTCCCTTGATATTCTTGATCTTTTGTTATTCCAAATGAAATTTGTTATAGTTTTTTCTAATTCAGTAAAGAAGTTTTTTGGTAGCTTGATAGGTATGGCGCTAAATGGGTAAATTAATTTGGGCAGGATTGTCATTTTTATTATGTTAGCTCATCCTACCCATGAGCAATCAATGGCTTTCCAATTGTTTAGATCCAGTTTTATTTGTTTGGAAAGTGTTTTGTAGTTGTTTTCATATAATTGCTGTGTTTGTTTTGGTAGGTAGATTCCTAAGTATTTTATATTGTCTAGGGTGTTTCTCTTTCTACTTCTGGCTGCTCTAGTGTGTTGGAAATGTATAGAAATGCTAATGATTCATGTGCATTTATTTTGTATCCTGCAACTTTGCTAAAGTTGTTGATTATTTCTACAAGCTTCTTAGTTAATTCTCTAGGATTTTTTAAGTAGACCATCATATCATCTGCAAAGAGTGATAGCTTAGTCTCTTCCTTGCCTATTTTGATACCTTCAATTTCTTTTTCTTCTCTAATTGCAACTGCTAGTGTTTCTAGTACTATGTTGAATAATAGAGGTGATAATGGGCATCCTTGTTTTACTCCTGATCTTATTGGGAAGGCTTCTAATTTATCCCCATTGCATATGATGTTTGTTGATGGTTTTAGGTATATACTGTTTATTATTTTTAGGAAAGGTCCTTCTATTCCTATACTTTTCAGTGTTTTCAATAGGAATGGATGTTGTATTTTGTCAAAGGCTTTTTCAGCATCTATTGAGATGATCATGTGATTTTTGTTTGTTAGACTGTTGATATGGTCAATTATGTGGATGGTTTTCCTAATGTTGAACCAACCTTGCATTCCTGGTATAAATCCCACCTGATCATGGTGGATGATCTTCTTAATTACTTGCTGGAGTCTCTTTGCTAGTATTCTATTTAAGATTTTTGCATCTATGTTCATTAGGGAGATTGGTCTGTAGTTTTCTTTCTCTGTTTTTTGATCTCCCTGGTTTTGGAATCAGTACCATATTTGTGTGATAAAAGGAATTTGGTAGGACTCCTTCTTTGCTTATCATATCAAATAATTTGTATAGTATTGGGATTAGTTGCTCTTTGAATGTCTGATAGAATTCACTTGTGAATCCATCAGGCCCTGGCGATTTTTTCTTAGGGAGTTCTTTGATGGCTTGTTCAATTTCTTTTTCTGATATGGGATTATTTAGGTATTCTATTTCTTCTGCTGTTAATCTAGGCAGTTTATATTTTTGTAAATATTCGTCCACATCTCCTAAATTGTTATATTTATTGCCATATAATTGGGCAAAATAGTTTTTAATGATTGCCTTAATTTCCCCTTCATTAGAGGTGAGGTCTCCCTTTTCATCTTTGATACTATCAATTTGGTTTTCTTCTTTCCTTTTTTTTATTAGATTGACCAGTACCTTTGTCTATTTTATCTGTTTTTTCAAAGTACCAGCTTCTAGTCTTATTTATTAATTCAATAGTTCTTTTACTTTCAATTTTATTAATTTCTCCCTTGGTTTTTAGTGTTTCTAATTTAGTTTTCATCTGGGGATTTTTAATTTGCTCGCTTTCTAATTTTTTGAGTTGCATGCCCAATTCATTGATCTCTGCCCTCCTTAATTTGTTAATATATGCACTCAAGGATATAAATTTCCCCCTGAGTACTGCCTTGGCCGCATCCCACAGTTTGGTAGGATGTCTCATCATTGTCATTTTCTTCAATGAAATTGTTGATTGTTTCTATGATTCCTTCTTTGGCAAATTGGTTTTGAAGTATCATATTATTCAATTTCCAATTAATTTTTTGATTTTCCTGTCCAGGTGCCCTCACTAATTATTATTTTTATTGCATTATGATCTGAGAAGGTTACATTTATTATTTCTGCTCTTTTGCATTTGTTTGCAATGATTCTATGCCCTATAACATGGTCAATCTTTGTGAATGTGCCATGTGCAGCTGAGAAGAAGGTGTATTCCTTTTTGTCCCTATTTATTTTTCTACACATATCAATTAAATCTAATTTTTCTAGGACTTCATTCACCTCTCTTACCTCTTTCTTATTTATTTTTCAGTTTGATTTATCTAGATCTGACAGAGGAATATTTAGATCTCCCACTAGTATGGTTTTACTATCTATTTCCTTCTTGAGCTCTGCCAGTTTCTCCTTTATGAATTTGGGTGCTATGCCACTTGGTGCATACATATTGAGCAGTGTTATTTCCTCATTGTTTATACTGCCTTTAATCAGGATGTAATGACCTTCCCTGTCTTTTTTAATCATATCTATTTTTACTTTGGCTTTGTCAGAAATCATAATAGTCACTCCTGCCTTCTTTTTCTCATTTGACGCCCAAAAGATTTTGCTCAAACCCTGAACTTTAAACTTGTGTATGTCCACCCGCCTCATATGTGTTTCTTGTAGACAACATATGGTGGGATTTTGGTTTCTAATCCACTCTGCTATTTGCTTCCGTTTTATGAGCAAGTTCATCCCATTCACATTCAGAGTTATAATCATCAGTTGTGCATTTGCTGACATTTTCAAATCCTCCTCTCTTCCTACCCCCTTTTTCCTTATACTTTTTCCTTTTAAATCAGTGGTTTGCTATTGAGCCGCTATCCCTTATCCCCTCCCTTGATTAACTACCCTTTCTACCTCTCCCTTATTTTTCCCCCTCTTTTTGTTTTTAAAGGCCTTATGAATTCCTTCCCTCTTCTCCCCTCCCTTTTTTTTGACCTCCCCACTCCCCTGCTCCCCTTGGTTTATCCCTTCTAACTTTCTCAGAAGGGTTAGATAAGAGTTTTATGTCCCAATGGATAGTATAGCTACTCTTCCCTCTCCGGGTTGATTACACTGAGAGTAAGGTTTGATTATTACCTCTTAATGCTCTCTTCCTCTCCTTCTTATAATAGTATTTGTCCCCTCTCCCTCCCATGTCCTCTTTGTGTGTAATAGAATATCCTATTTTCTTATTCACTCAAGTTTCTCTTGGTGTCCCCTGCTATTCACCACCTCTTTCCCATCCCCCATGTCATCTTAGATTATTTAGTGTTCCACCCTCACCCTGTTAATTATTCTTCTGATTACTATAATAGTGAATATTATAATAGTGAATAGAGTTCACTACAGAGAATTATACATAACATTTCTCTACATAGGAATACAGATAATTAAATCTCACTGAGGCCCTTAAAAAGGCAAATTTAAAAATTATAAGTTTTCTTTCTTTCCCCTCTGTATCTTATTTACCTTTTCATGTTTCTCTCGATTTTTGTGGTTGGATATCAAACTTTCCATTTAGCCCTGGTCTTTTCTGTGCAAATACCTGGAATTCTTCAATTTTGTTGAATGCCCATACTTTCCCCTGGAAATATATAGTCAATTTTGATGGGTAGTTGATCCATGGTTGCAGGTCCAGCTCTCTTGCCTTTCTGAATATTGTATTCCAAGCCTTGCGATCTTTTAGCGTGGGGGCTGCCAGATCCTGTGTGATCCTGATTGTTGCTCCTTGATATTTGAATTGTTTCTTTCTGGCTTCTTGTAAGATTTTTTTTTTTGCTTGGAAACTCTTGAATTTGGCAATTATATTTCTGGGTGTTTTCTTTTCTTGATCGAATGTTGCAGGTGTTCTATGAATCCTTTCAATGTCTATATTGCCTTCTTGTTGTAGGACTTCAGGGCAATTTTGCTGAATTATTTCTGTTAGTATGAAGTCCAGGTTTCTATTAATTTCTGGTTTTTCTGGAAGACCAATTATTCTCAAATTGTCTCTTGTAGACCAGTTTTCTTGGTCTGTCACTCTCTCATTGAGATATTTCATGTTTCCTTCTATTTTTCAGTCTTTTGACTTTGTTTTATTTGTTCTTGTGTCTTGAGAGATCATTAGCTTCTACTTGCTCAATTCTAGCCTTTAGGGATTGATTTTTGGCTATAATCTTTCGGTTTTCGGCCATAATTTTCTGGTTTTCGGCCATAATCTTCTGGTATTCCTTTTCTATCCGGTCATTTCTGGTGTTCAATTTGCTTATCAGTTCATTTGGTTTCTGAGCCTCACTTTCCAATTGCAAGATTCTACCTTTTAAACAGTTATTTTCTTGCCAGATTTCTTCCATTTTCCTCAAAATCTCAGTTTTGAACTCTTCCATAGCTTGTGAGGAGTTTTCCTTATTTGAGGAGGGTCCAGATGCTTGTTTGTTCTCCTCCTCTGTTTGCTTGGTTGTCTGGATTTTCTCTGTGTAAAAGTTGTCGAGTGTTAAAGACTTCTTTTTCTTGTTGTTAATCTTTCTCTTCTGAACTTCCTGAGACTGGGTAGCCATCGTTAGCCCAGCAGCTTCTCAGGTTTATCCTCGCGGTCAAGCCCCCTGGTGGACCCCCTTGCTTGATTGTCTGCCAGAGGTTTCTTTACAAGTCTCAGGGCGTTGCTTCCACAGTCGTATACCTGTCTGCACTGGTTCCCCACTCAGGGTTTCAGAGTTTTAGCTCGTGGCTGTGTCTGCCTCCACCCACGCCTCCACCAGTGCCTGCTTTCTGAGCCCGTGCTCTCTGCCCTGTGTCCGTTCTCGGTGCCCTGTTCCCGCGCTCAGATTTTGTGTGAGTTCGTTAGCTTTTTGGGGTCCTAAATCTTGCTGCTCTCAGGAACAGGCCCCGGAGCTGCCAATGACTCGATGGGTGCCCCAAACTTGCTCTATTTCTTTTTAGCTGGCTTCAGTGCTATAGGTGTTGTGTGTGGAGGAGGTGGGGGTGGGGTGGTTGCTCAGCTCTCAATTTAATGAGAGCTGTTTCACCCCTTTATAGCATGGAAATGCCTCGATTCCACGTACCTTCCACACTGTGCCCTGTTGTGGGGTTCCTCCGTTTGTCTGGACTTGTTTTTATGTCCCCTTGAGGAGTTTTGTATGTTTTGGTCAGGAGAGGTTAAGAGCTGCTTCTTACTCTGCCGCCATCTTAACCCGCAACTATGTATATTTTTTACCTTCTGGATCTAATGTTTCAGGAAAGTTTTCCTTGATAATTTCTTGAAATATATTGTCTAAGCTCTTTTTTAATCTTGGCTAGTCCAATTCTTGAATTATCTTTCCTTGTTTTATTTTCCATCAGTTGTTTTTCCTACAAGATATTTTACATTTTCTTCTATTTTTTCATGCCTTTGACTTTGTTTTATTATTTCTCAAAGTCTAATGGAGTCATCAGCTTCTACTTTCTCATATCTAATTTTTTTAAGAAATTCTTTTTCCCCTGAGCCAATGTATCTCTTTTTCACATTTGGTCAATTTGCTTTTTAAGTTTTTTTTTTTTCTTCAGTGAATTTTTTTGATCTACTTTTCCATTTTGCCTATTCTGCTTTTAAAGAAATTCTTTTCTTCAGTGAATTGTGCCTCTTTTGCCATTAGGCCAATTCTATTTTTAAGTTGTTGCTTTCTTTAGTATTTTTTGTGCCTCTTTTAACAAGTTGTTAAATCTTTTTACAATTTTCTTGCTTCATTCATTTCTTTTCTCAATTTTTTCTCTACCACTTATTTCTTTCTTTAGTTCTTCTAGGAATTCTTGCTGACATTAGGTCCAATTAGCACTTTTCTTTGATTCTTCTTTTATAGATATTTTTATATTGCTATCTAGTTCTAAGTTTATATCTTGGTCTTACCTGCCACTGTAGTAGCTTTTTATGGTCAAGTTCTTTTTCTGTCATTTGCTTATTTTCCCAGCATATTTCAATACTTCAAACTTTATGTTATAGTTGGATTCTGTTTAGCTGAGGTTGGAGAGGTACTCTCCCAAGATTCAGACTATTTTGTGCTACTGTTTTCAGAGCTTTCGTTCTGGAAGTCTTAAACTTTTCAGTGCTTCATGTGGCGTGATCCTAGGAGAGGTATGGTCATTGCTCACCTGGTCTGCATCTATTCTTTTCTCAGAAAGGTTCCCTGCATCCCCTACAGCTGACAGGTGCTAATGATCCTCTTGGTCCTCAAACTGTGACCAGGGCCCTTACTCCCTTCTTTGAGTTCTTCTCCTCATTCTAGAACTGCTTATGGGAAAAAGAATTGCCAATCAGTGCCAGCTGCACCTAATGCCAAGAGAGGGTCCCCCATAATCTCTTTATAACCAATTGTCTGACCCTCTTACAATCTCTGGATCAAGAATTCCCAAAGTTACTATTACAACAGATATTTTGGCTGCCTCCAAGACATACCATTGATGCTCTTACAAGGCTCTGTGTCTTCACTTACCACCAACCTTTTCTATGGATCCCTGTTGTTTTAGACTGCAAAAATAATTCCCTTTCACCTTTTCTTGACTCTATTACTCCAAAACTTGATTTAAGACATTATTTTAAAGGAGGAGAATATTGGGAGAGTTTATCTTCTTTCTGGTCTATACTCTTCCATCTTGGCCCACCTCTCCCCAATCTGCAGTTGGGAAAACTGAGGCAAACCAGTAAAGTGACTTGAAAAAAAAACTCTCATCTAATAAATTTCTGAGGTCAGATTTGAACTTAGATCTTCCTGGAGTCTCTAGGCCTAGTACTCTATGTACTGTGCCATTTAAATGCTTATGTGTACCTCTGACTATAACATGAATTATTACTCAACAAACTTTAGTCACTCCCTGTCATCTCTAGTATCTAGCTCTATTTAGAACTTAAAGTCCATCACACAATCTGGCCCCTTTCCTATCTTTCCAGTCTTCTTATCTTTTTACTCACCTTCAATTACTCTTCCCACCAGTTTTCCTGGCCTATTTTCTATGCCTCAAATATAATAAACACTCCATCTTGACTGGAGCCACCTCAATATTCACAATGAGTTCCAGGCACCAGGCATGGGTGAATTATGCTTATCTTAGCCATCTTCCTACTGTGTTTTTATGCCTCCTCCACAACGCATGATCTACCTGTTTTAGATAAATCTGAGAAAAGAGAAAAAACATTTTAGCTTAAAGGGTTTTTTAGAGCACTTTTCCTGGATCTCTCCTTCCCTCATATCATACCTCTCCTAGTCACGTAATTATTTGTGCCCCTTTTGGAAAGAGTTCATTGAATGAGCCTTGAAGGAAAGGCAGAATTTTGACAGGCAGAAATAAGGATTATGATCCAGACTTGTGCAAATAAATGCCCAGAAGTTACAGATTTATCAAGTTTGGGGAAAAGTCATTCATCAGATTGGCTAATGGTGACAAAATGCTAGAAGGGAAAGTTGGAGCCAGACATTAGAGAACCTTAAATGCCAGGCAAAGGTGTTTATATTTTATCCTATGGGCAATCCTATGTTTGCATCATTTTGGCAGCAGTGTTAAAGACAGAATGAGAAAAGAGAGGAGAGGGAAGCAGATAAATTGGATCCAAAGATCCAGGAGAAAACTGAGGAGGATCTAAACTAAAGTAGGAATTGTACAACTGGGGAGAAAGAGACGAATGCAAGAGATTCTAGGCAGGTAGAAGTGGAAAGGCAACATGGTGCATTGGATAGAGCATTGGCCTTGGAGTTAGGAAAACCACAGATCAAATCCCACTTCATAAATTAGCTGTATAACAATGGGCAAATTACCTAAATACTGTGAGGTTTGGGTTCCTTGACTTTAAAATAAGCACTTGGATTCAATAGTCTCTAAGATGCCTTGTAGCTATAAATCTATGATCCTATGAAGCTGACAGAAAATAGCTTCCTAAAAATAGGCTTGTAAACTTCAGAGTTGTGAAGGGATCTTAGAGATCATGTAGTCCAACCCACTTATTTACAGGGAGGTGGCTGAGCCTTGGAAATGAGAAGACAGTTTCCCAAAGTCATTGAGAGCACAAAACTTCAAAACATGTTTTCCCAACTTTCAAGTCAAAGAACTTTCTTGAATGCTTGAGGATCCACCCAAGAAGCTGGGGTGCTTTCTTCTAGCTCTCTGTACCATGGTTTCTATATCATTGCAAGGAACAGCACACAGAGTCATTTTTCAAAAGCAATTAAGCCACCGCTGGGCTTTAAGGGGAGCTGCCCACCCATTTACCAAAGAGCAATATATTTTTTCCCCTTGGAGTAACCTTTGCAAGGGGAGCTAATATAGCCCCATTAAAGGGTAAACTCTGATGTACTGTGTTTATTGACTGGCTGACTTCTCAAACTGTGAGCCTGTCTCCAGGCTGCTGAGTACATTTCGGCAATTTAAAATCTATATTTAACTAAAGTTGACAAAAAGCTTCCACCCTCAGGAATTTTCCTGAATTGTTTGCTCAGTTTTTCCCCTTTCTTGAGGCTGAGAAGGGCTTGGTGGGTAATCAGCATCTCCAAAGAGGAGAGCTTAGCTGCCTCAGGTCATTCTGGACCCTACCTCCTCTTTCTGCAGTCCTTCCTCAGAGTCCTATTCTCTAAGGACCCTACTATAATGCCCTTTTAAGGGAGACTAAAAATGGATGTCTCACAGGCTCATTAGGCATAATCCTAGGGGACTGTCAGGTCTGTCCCAGAACAGATAATGATAGACAGAGAGCCATCCTCCAAAACAGAAAGCTCTGAGTTCACATTTTATCTCTGACTGGGTGACCCTGAGCAAATCATTTAAGTTCTCACTGCCCAAGGCAACTCCCTAAGATGGTAAGTTGCAGGACAGTTGTCATTCAGCATTAGTAGAGGAAATCCTCATACTAGGGATTTCCTAAACCAACAAAATCACAGGTTAAGAACAAAAAAAAAAAAGGGGGGGGGAAGAAAGATGGAGTACTTGCCCAGGTCACTAAGCTACTTCTGGTAGCCAGATTGGGATCCTCTCCTGACTCCATGATCATTGTTCTTTCTATCCCACCAGGAGGCCTGGTTTTGAGTTCAACTTCTTCTAATTATTAGCTACAAAGCCTTCCGGGTCTTAGTTTTTTCCTTTTTTAATGAAGATTAAAAAATCTTCTGATGTCTCCCTCACAGGGTTATTTTGACCCCAAAGAGACGATGGCTATAACCTGACCTATACCAGCCAAGTATCAATGTGAGCTATTATTATGAATCTTGTACATAGAGAATGCTCATTGTTTGTTAAATTTAATTGTGACCTAAATTTAATTGTGACCTTAGTGAAAATAAAATAATGTTTCACACACACACACACAAAGACACATACACCAATTCTGTCTTAAGAAGCTAGAAATCTAATAGCAAAGGAGATTTATTTAACTTAACTTTTTGACTGGTCAATTATTTAGAAATTTCCTAACCTTTCACCTTTGCAGAACAGCAGAGCCACAAGGGATTTTGGAAACCATCTAGTCAAATCAATAGATAAGTCTCTACCACAACAAACTCCTCAGCTGTCCAGCCTTTGATTTAAGGCCTCCAGCCATGGAAAACCCACTCCTCCTTCAAGCAGTCCAATCCACTTTAGGGCTGCTTTAATGACTGGATTTTTTTTTCTCAAATCAAGTCTAAATTCTCAACAATCCATTTCTCCTGATTCCAACCTCTGGGACAAGACAAATCTCACTTTCATTTAACAATCCTTCCTATAACTGAAGGTGATTATCACAACCTTTCAAGTAGTTTCCAGATTTAACTTCTCCAGTTCTTCTTTATGTGGAATAATTTAGAGGCCCTTCACCATCTTGGTTGTCCTTTTTTAGGACATCTTCCATTCTATCAAATAACCTTCCAAAAATTTGGGATCAAGAACTAAACAGAATATTCTACCTCAATCTTCCTAAGGTAGAGAACAGTGGGCCACTGCCCTCCCTAGTCATGGATGCTATGCCTCTCTCCATGTAGACTAAACACATTAATTCTGTTGGCTGATATATCACGATGTGACCAAATAATGTACTTACAGTCCACTAAAACATTCAGATCCGTGTCTGATGAACTGTTTACTTATACTTGTAAAAAAAATTAAACACAAATATAAAGCATTGCATCTATCCCTATTAACTTTCATCTTTTTAGACTTGGTCCCAAATCCTAGCCTATTAAGAGCATTTCAGAGCAGTTAGGTAGTATAATGGATAGAGTATCTGGTCTGGTGTCATGAAGACTCCTTATCTTGAGTTCTAATTTGACCTTAGACACTTACTAGTTATGTGAACATAGGCAAATCACTTAATCCTGCTAGCCTCAGTTTCCTCATCTGTAAAAGGATTTAAAAAAGGAAAAAACAGACCATTCTATTTTTTTCAAGAAAAACCAAAATAGGATCACAAAGAGTCAGATGTGATCAAAATGATTGAATAACAATTTCCTGGTTCCACCATGAAATATGTGAGCTATGACTCCTATCAATCAACATGTATTAACAATGCTGGTTTTTGCTAGTCTTTGAGGATACAATGACAAAAAGCAATAAAGAATATTTGCTCATGTGGCATATTGGTATCACTATGGATAGAGCAATTGGCCTGGAATCAAGAAGATGAATCCAAATCTACCCTCTGGCAGTAGTAGTGTGACCTTGGACAAGTCACTTAATCTCTGCCTGCTTAGTTTTCCTAAACTCCTACAATTGTTATGAAGATCAAAAGAGATAATATGGTGTCTGACACAAATAGTGCTATATAAATGCTTGTTTCCTTCATTTCTCAAAATAGAGGGAGGCAAGAACATATATGAGTATATGTAAAATAAATGTAAAGAGAATAAATATAATTAGAAGCCAGTAATTTGGGAAGGTAAGTACTAGCAGTTGAGTGGGGAAAGGAAAAGTTGAAGTAGATGGTGGTGCTTGAGCAGCATCTTGAAGGAAAAGAGGGATTCTATGAGATGGATTTAAGAAGGGAGTAAACTACATCTGCTAAAGAAACTGCAACCTAAAGTAGGGGCAGCTGGGCTAGCTTAGTGGATTGAGAGCCAGGCCTAGAAACGAAAGGTCCTAGGTTCAAATCCGGGCTCAGACACTTCCCAGCTGGGTGACCCTGAGTGACTGTGTGACCCATTGCCTACTGGTTGTGGCCCTATGCTCCTAGAATGGAGTCCCAGGATAAAACATAAAAAAAAAAAAAACATTCTAGGTATGAGGAGCAGTCTTGCCCATGACCATAAAGACAGAATGTCATGTGAGAAACTGATAGAAGGCCAATAAGGTGGGGTCACAGAGCATATAAAGGAGAGTAATGAACAGCAAATATGAAAAAAGAAAGGTAGCAAAAATACTGGATGGGGCTTTAAAAAATAAATGGTAGTGTTTGTAGTTGATCCTGGAAGTCATAGAGAGCCACTGAATTTTACTGAGTAAGGAATCTTAGACCTATTCTGAGGAAAAACACTTTGGCAGGGTTGGGCTTTGCAAGGGGAGAAGGGAGACCTCAATGTCAGAGGCTAGAGGAAAGGAAGAAAGAGAGAATGCACATGTAGGTGTGGAGGGGTTGATGTAAAAGTTTTTGAGATGAAGAGAGGGGAGAAGAGGGAATTCAGATTGACTGGCCTCAATTTTCTCAATAAAGTGTTAGGTGAGAACATCAGCTGAGTGAGAATGGGGAGAAGGAAATGTGGGAGGCTTGAAAAACGGTTTTGGAAAAGCTTTTGTGGAGGAGTGAGATAAAGAATAAATTGGAGAAGAATAAAAGGATTGCCTGGCTACAGTAATGCCCAGCTGAAGTTGGATAAGAATTTATAATACATTCAATTGGCATGGTTGTGGGACTTCCTCCAGTAGCCTGCAACTAGGATTGGAGTTGGATGATGAGAGTGGTTCAGGACTGAAGTATGGCAGGATATATCAAGGTGGCAAGGGGTTCAAGAGCAGTGGGCAGTGAAAAGTTGAATTATTTAATCAGAGGGTCAATATTGGAGAGAGAGAAAAGTGAAGTTAGATCAGGCATGATGATCTGGAAGAGTATTTGGGGGAAAGCAATGGTCATCTTGAAGAGGGACAGGAATAGGTGTAGGAGGAGTAAGGCATAGGGAGAGATGGCAAGATAAGGAGTTATAGTTAGAGGAATGCCAGAGTTTTTAATTATGGAAATGGAACAAATGAAGATAATGGTAAGGTCCAATGAATAACCCTCCTTATGTATCCCTGACATGGAGCAGACAATGGAATTTAAGAATACTAAGAATTTGGTAGGCTCAGGAGCTTGAAGGAAAATCAAGAAGGATGTATAGAAATAAGAATTTGGGAGGCTAGGAAGATGGTGAGTCAGACATTTAACTCATTGAGAAAGGAAGGGGAATAATAATTACCTTAATTTAGAAGAATAAAATACAGTAGAACTTCAAAGAAGAAAACATTGCTGAATGATGGTGTTAAAGGGAAAGGTTAGACATAGTGGTGGAGAGTACAAGTATTCTGATAACCACTCTAAGACCAATGTATCAGCAGTATGGGTGAAGGTATAGTGAGTGATAGATGAGGATAGCATTCTCAATGAGGGCTAGTAAATGGAAGGAATGTGAAAAAAATCCAAGACTAAGGGAAGTCTGTTCATGATGGAATAAGAATTCCACAGGGCACAGTGGAAGAGGTCAGAAGAATTGGAATGGGACTTTGTTGGAGGAGTGGCAGAGCTGAAGAACAGGATGAGGGGTGTGACATTGATATGGCAAAGTGAATTCCAGTTGCAAGAGAGGGGGTCAAGCTACAGCTCAGAATTCCAGGGGGACCCCCGAGAACTCTGGTTGAAGGGGCAGTTTAAAGCAGTTAAGGGCAGTTGATTCCTGGGGTTTGGAAGTGAGCAGGTCACTTTGTTTGCTGTTCCCAGATCTTTGTTGCTCTAGAGGGCTTTAGCCTTGAATCTTAACCAGGCCATTTTAGTTCTCTGATGCCAATCTGCTTTAGCTTGATTAGACCTTCAATCAACATCACAGTTACCTCTAATTAGTTATTTAGAACATAGGAGAAGATTATCTATAAAAGTTAGAGAGTTAATTAGTTAACCAAGATACCTTTCCCCTGTGGAGGGGAGGGGCTGCTTGGACATAACAGTTTAGGGCTTCCCAGACCTTGTCTATTCTTGTTAAATCTCCCTTCCTTTCCTTCCCCCTATAACATTAAACCTTTGTCTGGCTATATTCAGGGACATACTCACAACTCCGCAAGCTGACTTCCTCCTGCCATGTAGCCCCCAAAGCAAGTCCTTTCCTCTGTGCCTGTAAGCTTCAAGACATCAAGCTTTTACTATTCTCTCCTACTGGAACCTGTGGGGAATAGTTTAGAGAAAGTTAACATCTTTAGGAGTTTTGTCCTTCTTAGTTTCCTGATTAAGCCCAGAAGATAACAGAACAACCTCCATTTTGTAACTGATTTCCTAACTTCTTGGTGGGAGGAGGTGGAAGCAAGGAGCACTACCAAGATCTTACCCCTCCCTGCTGATAAGCCTGCTTGAGAGCCTGTGTGTGTGTCATCTCCATAAATCAAAGATTAGCAAGACCTGATTATTCTATAGACTACTGGCATTTGCAGCTTCCCACAAATAAAACTGTTTAACCAATATAACAGGGGTTGGGTACAGTTTTTTTGCTATATTATTTTAATGTGTCCATTGATTGCCAGGTATGAAACAGGGGTATAAGGTCTTATTTAGTCTAGTTTTCTTCCTTCTGTGTATATAGGGATAGGATGCAAAGTCCTTGTGAGCTAGGTATACAGCCAGCAAAAGATATTAGGCAGGGCCCGGATCTTAGGACAATCTGGCCTGGAACTATTGATGGGTTAATGTCACCTGAAATTTTGTCTTTAGATACATAATTAATAAGCTTATTAAGCACCATAATATCAAGTGGAGATCCCCTTTAAAGTTGACTTTGAAGGATGCACAATTATTCTTTTCTGGGGTCAAATAGATCTGAGTGCACTTAATTATCCAACCATTTTTAACTAATCTCTGTTCATCTTGTCCACAAGAAAAGCATGGAAGATTTTGTTAAATGTTTTGCTAAAAGCTAAATATGGTACAAAAATAAATGAAATAAGTTAGTCTTAGCATAATCTAGTCTTGATGAAGTCATGCTAGATCTTTATGATGACAGTTTCCTTTTCTAAATGTGCATCAGATATTTCTTTTTGCCAAAAATCAAAACCAAAATCATTTGTCCATTGATTGAAGGCTTAATTGTCTTCCTTTTTTTTCAAGGAAGGGGATATTTTTCCTTCTCTAGTCATAATGCAAAACTAGAAAAGATTCAAAATGTCTCTAATCGATTGCCATTATTTTTACAGATAAAGAAATTAAAGCTTAGCAAACCCAAGTAATTTATCCAGGTTCGCATAGGCAGTAAGTAACAGGGTCAGGATTCAAACCCAGATCTTCTGACTTCAAATTTGGTAGTCTTTCAATCATGTTTCCATTAGCACCCCATTTATTTTTCAATGACTTTCAAAGATGGCCAACAATAATCTCTAGCAATCATATTCAATAGTTCTACCCCATCATGTATTTCATCTGATCAGTTACCCCCTTATGGACCCTCTCAAGAGCAGCTGTTGAGTCATTTTTCAGTCACATCTGACTCTTCATAATCGTATTTGGGGTTTTCTTGGCAAAGATACTGAAATTATTGGCCATTTCCTTCTCCAGTTCCTTTTACAGATAAGGAAACAGCCCAAAAGGGTTAAGTGACCTCCCAGGTCACACAGCTAGCATATATCTGAGGCCATATTTGAATTTAAGAAGAGTTTTCCTGACTCCGGGTCTAGCACTCTAACTACTACACCACTTGTTATCAAGATCAGCTAGGTGCTCTTATACTGTCTTCTAAACATGAGTTATTGACTCCTTATTAGACATTTTTGGTTTGTCTTTTCTGTTGTTCTAGAAACTCCATGTTGCCTCACCTTTTCTGAATCCCACAAAGAAAGATCACAGGATTAAGAATTAGAGAAGTTCTTAGAGGTTTCTGTCCAATCTTCTTATATTACAGATGAGGACATAGAGGTTTGAAAAGTTGGAGCAATTTTCCCATATTCATACTGCCAGGAAGTAGCAAAACTGAGATGAAAATGGTTATCTGTTGACTCTCTGGGCAATGCTATTTCTGCTCTATCATAGGGGATTAATTCTCTAACTGAATCTTCCCTGGTAAAAGGAGAGAGTAGGTGCTTTCTTGGGACTTACTCTATCTGTCTCCACTTCTTTATAATTTCAATTCTTATTTTATTGATTCTTATTTATTACCCCAACAGTCTCATTTTACTGGTAACAGTCAATGGGAACATCTCTGGTGGGAAAAAGTTAGTTTGTAATCATAAGGCTGTGCATACACAGTCTCCATGGGCTCCCACCTAATTAGGAAATGCTACTTTTAGGTCCAACTCTATTCTACCTTGAGCTTATTTTATCCTTGTCTCTTAATGAGACCCATTTCTATCAGTGTAATCTCCTCAGTGATATACCAGGATATGTGACAAGTCAACAGTAGGTATGGGACTGAAGGAATAATGATAATAACAATCATAGCAATAGCAATCTCAAGTTATGAATTTGTGGGCCACAGAATTTTGTCCCAGTGGGGATAAAAAAACCCCAAAATAAAGAATGAAATAAAACTGCCTGTAATATCATTGCTCCCATTTCTAGCGAGTGTTTTTAATCTTTACAAAGCCCTTTTTCATACAACAGCTTTGTGAATTAGTTGGAGTATTTTTTCCCCAATCTTATAGATGAGGAAAATGAGGCCCAGCAAAATTAATAATTTGCCCGAGGGAAGATGTGAAATCATGTCCTCTGACTCCACAGAGTCTTTCCACAGTACCTACCCCATGCTAATCTGAAAGAATTAACTGGAAAAGGAACAATCCCTTCAATAGATATGGGAAAGTTTGAAGGAGAGATAGACTTCAGGAGAAAGATAATGAATTCTATTTTGGAAATGTGTCTGAGATGCCTACAGCACATTCAGATGGGAATACAGAGAGTGAAGAGAGAAAGGAGAAGGCTGACAAGGATGGAGTTTGGGGGAGATACCCATAGTTTGGCGAAGATGAAAAGCAATTTAGCAAAAGAGACAGAGCAGCTGTCATACAAGTAGAAGAATCATTCAAGAGCAGTGTTACAGAAGTCAAATCTCAAATTCCATAATTCTATAAATCTAGTTGGGTGATATTGAAAGGATAAGGTTTCAGAGGGGATGAAAGCAACAGCATAAGGATGGGTGTTGGCTTTGGCAAAAAGGGTCATCTTCACTAAAGATTGAAAAGAAGAAAGAAGAAGAAGGAGGAGGAGGAGGAGGAGGAGGAGGAACAGGAGGGGGAAGAGAAGGACTTGAAGTTCTCAATGGATAGCTTTTGTTTTTTGAGAAAAGTAAGAGAGAAGATCCACTTCTGAAAGCAAAGGGAAGAAGAGAGTGTGGTGTAGGCGTCATGATGAGAGAAGTCTAGAAGGAACAGTCCCTGAGTATGGTAGACAATGAGAGAAGAATAAAAGGATTAGCATGTACAATTAGCGTCCTGTAGCAAATAGCTATCACAAATTCATAGTAGTTTCATTTGACAGTTGTGTGACTTCCTATAACAGCATTCAGAGAAGTTCTGGAGTCATTCAAGGAAGAACTTAAGAAATCTGATAGTGGAAATAATGAAGGATTTAGATTTAGCCAGGTATGAGCAGCATTAGAATGAGGGGGAGAAAAGATTTAAGGGCAGAGGGCAGACTATTGTTGAACTGGTTAACTCTTAAGTTTAAGACCTCAAAGGAAGGAAAATGAGGCCAACTGAGAAAAGAGGGAAGGGTTTAATGTCTGAAGTCTGACATTAGACCAAGGGACTGGTTTGAGAGGAGTAAGATAGAGGAGGCACCTATTCCACTAAATCTGCAACTACATTCTTTCTACTAAATCAAAATGCCTCCCATAAGGAAGGCTAAGCTGAGGGGAAAATGAAACACAATGCCACTTAGCTTGATCCGTTCATTTAAATATTAATATTCTATAATCTACCTATGATTCTACCCAAACTGATTCCAATGTACAAATCCATCTTTATCTCATATAGTCTACACTCTCACTGAGCTGTATGACTGGCTTTGTGTCCCTGGACACATCCAGACTTCCCCTACTTCATAATCTTACTATGCCCTCTTTTCAATAACTAGAATGTCCTTTCCCACTCTAAAATTTGTTCACTTTAGTTGAAATTCTATCTGTCTTCTAAGATCCAGTTCAAGTATCACCTTCTCCAAACAGGCTTCCCTAATTCTTCATGGGAAATAATATCTTTCATTCTTCAGATTTCATGACTCTGACTTTGTACCTCTTCTATATATTTACTATTTAAAAATTTTTTAATAGATTATGAGAGAATTTAGAGAATTTTAGATCTTAGATCACATACATTCTCCCCTAATTGATGCCCTTATCACCTTTCATCTGACCAATTTCAATAGTGTAGCTGAATTTCTCTGCCTTTTGTGTCTCCCCTCTTCAATGCATCTTCCAAACAAACTGCCAAATTGATATTACTAAAATATAGGTCAGGCTATGACACACCCCTATTTAAAAAAAAAAAAACCTACTTCCTCTAGGATCAAATACAAACTCCTCAGTGTGGCGTTTAAAACCTTCCACAATCTACCATCTAGCTATACTTTCATTCCTCTGCATTCGCTTTGTTCCAGGCAAACTGCTAACTCAACCATACACAATTTTCAGTTTCCCACCTCTGGCATATTCTTCTGTCTGTTTATACTTTATATTTAACTTTATATTTTTTATCCACATACTATCTCCCCATACTGCCTATTCCCTATTGAAATGGAAGCTTCTCGAGACTTTCTGAGAAACCTCACCTTGTAAGCTGCATTTTAACCCTTATTATCTCAGGTATCATCTGTGTAACATTGTGAAGTCCTTTACTTTCTCTGGACCTCAGACAAAATCATCCTTTTGGATTCCCTTCCAACTGTCACATTTGAAGGTCTTTCCAGCTTTGGCATCCAATGTTATGTCCTTTTTAACTTTCAAATTCTATTATCTCATGGTCTAAAGTCCTATCTAGCTTTAAGACTTTATGCCCTATGTTCTAAGACCATGTTGGCGAACCTATGGCATGCATGCTGGAGGAGTTCCTCCCTTCCAAGTCTCCATACATTCCTGGGTACCTCATCCACCCCTCTGCCCAGTAGCAGCCCAGTGGGAATGCTTCCTCCCTCCCTTGTCTGGGGGAAGACAGGGGGATCACATATGTTGCAGTTTGGGCACTTGGTCTTTAAAAGGTTCACCATCACTGTCCTAAGGAAAGGAAATGCTCATCTATTTCTAAAGCAACTCTTTCGAAGTTTCATTGTATTGTATCCTACTCATTGTATTCGTCAGATTAGGAATAATGTCACTAGCCAATAGAATATTTCAGGGGGCTGCATCTGGCCCCAGGGCAGTAGTTTGCCCATCACTGTATTAGAGTATTCATCTCTCTTTTTTCCTTTCTATTTTTTATCTGTACTTCTTCTCAAATTAAACTAAGTGTTTTATCAAAATACTCTCCTTGCTTTTGTCAAACTCCTACCAATATTAACCCTTACAATATATCTACTGACTGATTTTAGTTGTTTGCAAGCTACTACTTTTCTGCTGCCTGATACAGCCAACTGAAACCCAATTTCTGATCCTGATTAAGGAACTCCCCTGACCAAAGCCTCACCTGGGTTTTGTATCATTAAGTAACACTGACAACTTCTCCACCACATCTGGGTCTGATTAAGAATGTCCCCCTCTCAAATCTGGCACCAATTATGTGTTCTCCACCAAACCCATCCCTGTATGAACCCCAGTTTTGAGCATGATATTTCCCAAACATGAATCCCTTCCTTTCATGCTAGTTAAATTTCTTGCTTCTATGGAAATGAACTGTCTATCTATATTGCTATATAAAGTATATGTGTTTATGCTTTTTTTAGACAGTTTGCTATTCTGCATAATAATAAAGCTCATTTTTACTAGTTTCCTGAATTCTAATTTCCTGTCACTCCCTCAACCCAAGTCTTTTCTTTAACCCAGTCCTTAAGGACAGATAAAATAATGTCTTACTAGGATCACTCTTTATCTAGCAAGGTCACTCTACCCATTTATAGATGCCAAACTAGAAAACAATACCTTTTTGAAATATGTAAGTTCTGAACCTGTGTGGAACTTTTCAAGGTAACAGCTTCTTCAATCTTTAAAAGCTAATGAGCTCTCCTTTTCCATTCCTCTGAGGCACCATTAAAGGCTGGTAATTTCTCTTTGCTGCTCCAATATGACTGTACCACCAATATCTCTTCTATTTACCTTCTTATTTCATGGAGAAGAAATGAGTGTTTCATTTAAGGCAGCGATGGATGGGCAAACTTTTTAAAGAGGGGGCCAAAGGAAAGGAAATGCTCATCTTCCAGTCTGTTTCTAAGGCAACTCTTTCGAAGTTTCACTGTATTGTATCCTACTCATTGTATTCGTCAGATTAGGAATAATGTCACACAGCCAGATAGAACATTTTAGGGGGCTACATCTGGCCCCCAGGTCGTAGTTTGTCCATCACTGATTTTAGGAATAGCTTCATCTGATTTACCTACAACAATCCCCTCCAATCCCCTGCCTCCCTCCCTCCCTCCCACAATGTACTATAGCCACAGAAATCCTCAAAAATCTAACTGCTAAATGGTTTTCCTAAAAGTCAAACCCAGCTCCAGCTCAATGTAACAATTCAACTCAACAATTATTATGTACCTTTGTGCTCATTTTTTTAAAATTGGGAATACAGAAATGAATGAAAGTGGCACAATCTCTGCTCACAAGATCATCTAATGTAGTAATAATAATAATAACTCACAACTACATTGTGGTCTATGGTTTACAGAATATTCTCCTCTGAACAAAGCTTTGAAGTATACTTAGCACAGTGACTGACACATAGTAGGCACTTCAAATCTGTTGGAGGCTGATGGTTAATATCTGATGTTGACTGAACATCTATTACTACAATTTTACAAGTGAGGAGTTAAATGATTTACTTATATGGCTACTAAGAACAAGCATGAGGGTTGACCCCTGTGCTGACTCTCCTGATCTCTACCTCTTGACTTTCCTGGTTTCTTTCAAGTCTCAGCTAAAATTCCCTTTTCTAGAAGTCTTTTCCCCTTCTTGCTGCCTTCCCTCTGAAATTATCTTCTATCTACTCCATCTGTATCTTCTTTTGCACATTAATTGTTGGCATGTTGTTTCCCCAAATGTGAACCCATTGTAGACAAGGACTGTTTTTGTCTTCCTTTGTATCCCCAAAGATTTACTCCATACTTGACACATATTAACTGATTTTTCAAATGCTTGTTGACTGCTTGACTTCAAAATATATACAAAATACATACCAAGCAAATTTGGAGCAGGGGTGCACTAAGAGCTAAGGGGATCAGCAAAAACTCCACATAGAAAGTATCACTTAAGCAGAGTTTTAAAGGAAAGTGAGGTTAGAATAGAAAAGCTCCATAAATGAGTAGTTAGTTCTCTTCCACTAAATAGCATGAAGACATATGAACTTTAGTACTCCTAATTTGTTTTTAGGGGAGCTGGGGAGGATATTGATGCATAGCCAAGTGAACTGTCAAATGCCCAAGTCTCTTTTCAGTACATTATATTCATCAAAAGGATGTCTTTGAAGATGAGAAGTTGCCTGCTTCTTACTTAAACTCAACTAGTATGTTTGAAAATTACAATTCTAGAAATTATATAGGCAAGGAAAGTCTTCTTCCAACTACTCATTAAGAACCAAAGTCTAACTAAACGATAACTCTAATCCAACTATCAATAAGGTAGAATTAGGTCTTAATCAATGATACGTGTTAAACCCAGTGGAATTGTGCGTCAGCTAAGGGGGGTTAGGGGGAGTTTGGGGGAGAGGGAAAGAACATGAAACATGTAACTAGGGGAAAATATTCAAAATAAAAATAAAAATATAATTAAAAAAAGAAACAAAGTCTATTTCTCTACCCTCTACCTCAAACCCTAGCTTGAGTAAAGGGTGCACATCTCCCCTTATCAATAAGTCCAAAGCAGAGTTTACTGAACACTCATTGCAAGTAATAGGGTTATCTCATCCTGGCCCCTCATTCTCCATCTTGGAAAGCTGATTCTTATCTAACTTGGCTGTTATGCCTAGGATCCCATTCAGTTCCTACAGGCAGCAATTCCTAGTTGATTTACAGGAACATCCCATATCATTCTGTTGTACCTCAACGTTGAAGTAGTTTGTGCCACCACTGGCAAAAGGATCTCTGACTGAATTGGGAAAGGAGTGAAGGACCAAAGAGTAGCTTCAAGGAGCACCAAATTGTTTCAAGTATAAAAGTTGGCATTTGGTTGAATAGTTCTTTATGTCTTTTCAAATACCTTTACTGGAGTAATGATACTGTCTCTGATATTTTCCATACTTTAGGAAACTTCCCTAAGTATACATAAAATCGTATATTATGGATTTCTTATATATGTGTTTGATTAAGTTCATTCCTGATTCAGTTGATTCTTACCAATTTTTAGAGCCATGGCCACTTTTTTCATATGAGAAAGTAGAGCTTGAGTAAGGAATTCTTGCACTGTTGACAATATGAATAGGATGCTATGAGACTATAATAGTTTTTTTCTATAACACATGGTTAATTCATTCCTGACAAAACTTCATTATACACTTGTTGGGAAAAAACATAATTACTAATCATGTCAATGGGACAATTATTTTTCTCCTGATCTCCAAAATTAACACACCCATTGGTATTCAATAATTAAATCACTAATGCAAAAACAAAAGGTAAAGAAAAAAGAACACAATGAAATCATATGACACTCATTGAACAAGTGAAAAGATGAGAAGAGGGTTAAGGGAGATTCTGAAGAAAGTCACTTTTAATACTCTCTTCTTTTTAGAAAGAATGATGCTCAAGGCTGTTCTCTCGTAAACTAGCAAAACCAAAGTAATCTGAGAGTACCGAACACCAACTATTCTGAGAAAATGACCTAGTGATGGCTTTCATTTTTCTGTGCTCAGTCACTCCTAATACAGTGGGAAATGGAAATCTGTCATTGTAAATGTGATTAAATTCCTTGCAAGACAAAGAAGGGGTATGAAATGCAACTCCTCATAAAAGTTGAGTCCATATAACACAAAGGGGTGTATATCAGAGAATGAACTCTGTTGACAAAGCCATAAAACACTATAGTAATGTGGGCTATTATTATTATCTTGATTATCATCACCACTACCACCACCACCATCATTTGAAAAGAATTCCACTGTGTGTCTTAACCATTCCTGTAAACCATCTGTTTGGATCCAGTCAGTCTCCTGAATGCCAGTTCTGCACGAACATTCTTATTCCTTCTTGAATAAACCCATGAGTTAAGTCCTTGGCCTCTGTCAATCATTTGTCCTTATTGAGTTGACCACATAGTAGCCCAAAGGGCACTTCTGTTCTTTTAAGGACAGAAGTTTTAGAGTTTTGAAAGTCTTCACTTCTTTGCAAATATGAGCCATTTCCCCCTATAATCCAAAGAGTCACATTTGAAATTCCCCTTAGAACTAGACTACCATCTTCACCCATATATCCTCTTTCCCATCATTAGGAGAAGGAAACCAAATACATTTTTTCCACTATGTAAACCATCCTGACTCCCACAAGATCTCCTCCTGCTCCAGGCCTTGAACACTCTGTTACTTTTTTTTTCTGAGTTGAAATAGCAACCATGGCAGCCTGCAGAGGCTTCCTGGAGATTCTGAAAGCATCAATCAGATTCACAGTTGGAGACAAGGATAAGAGGATAACAATTCCTAGCCAAAAGCATTTCTAACATGATTTTTGCTATAATTCCATTCTTCCATTAGGGAACATTTCCCATAAGCTTATATACACTCTGCCCATACAATAGTAGGCAAAAGTATTACCATTTTGATCCAAATATAGGCTTTAATTTTTTAAAAAAATTACCTTATATGAAAGCTGAGGACAGCCCATAATCACATTCTTTAAAAGAGGATAACTTACAACCATGCTCTTAGTGAGAGAACTCCCTACAACTACACTTAGTAAGAAAAATGGCCTTTAATAGCATTTTTGGTAATAAAACAACTTCCAATAACATCGCGTAAGAGAACAGTCTACAATAATCCTATGTAAGAGAGTAGCCTGTAATCATGTCATTAGTAAGAAAATGGCCTACAATCACAATCTTAGTAAAAGAATAAGGAAAAGTAACAGAGATGAGAAAAGCCATGATGCTTAAAATGAATAAAACTTCTTTAGTTGAATCAAAATGTATACCTCATTTTTGGAATTCAGAAATGATACAGTAATTTAAAGGCCTGAAACTAGAATGCTTGGCTCTGGAGAAGACACAAAAAGAGGAAAGCAAGGCATTACTCACTTTTCTCTTTTTCCCTAAATCTACATTTAGATGTTACTTTCTTTCCATCTCTATCCCTTCCTCTTTTCTATCTGCCATGGGTTGCCATTGGCCATTCAGCTTATCTCACAATAAAATAATGAGGTAGATGACAAATGGCAAGTGAAAGTGCCCCCTCAGACCCTGAACATTAGAGCAACAAGTGGGGATATAGTATGTTCCTAGCTAGGTGGTACAAGGGCAGCTAGGTAGCATAGTGGCTAGAGCACTAGGCCTGGAGTCAAGAAAATCTGAGTTCAAATTTTGTTTCCGATCCTTACTAGCTGATGCTATGCTTAAAATTCTCTGGAGACTGTCTTAATTTAAAATTATTGATTAAACAATATTTTAAAAAGAAAAGGCACCAGTCACATGTGACCAATTGCTCCTTTAGCCACCTTCATCCCAAGCCTGCCCAACTGCATACCTACTCACTCAGAATTCCAAGGAGAAAGTACTCACTGCCTCCCCATACTCCAATTTATGCTCTTCCTGACATCCTTTTCCTAAGCTTCTTTCACTGGAACACTTGGACTCACTCTGGATAAGAGGTGGGTCTTCTGGATACCAAGAGTGAGGAAACCTTTAGAATGACCTATACAATTTTTGCACATCCATTTTTCTCTGCTACATTATCTTAAGTGGTTTGTTAACAGATAAACAAAGACCTTGTTTAATCCTTATTCAGCAAGGAGATGGGGAGAAAGAAGCATATTGTAGCTTCAATCTTAAAATTAATCATTTTTCCCTTTAAAAGTGAAAGATTACATTATAGTGCCAAAAAGGGATACAGGAAAGTATTAAATTTCCACCTGTGTAACCTGAGCAAGTCCTTTTTGCCTCAGTTTCTTTGTATGTAAAACAAACTGAAGAAGGAAATGGCAAAGCATTCTAGTATCTTTCCTAAGAAAACCTCAAATAGTGTCACAAAGAATAAAAGATGCCTGAAATAACAGCAAAACTCTTCTTTGCCTTGAATGGGGCATGGACTTCCAAAACTTGGGACTTGAAAATAAATCTCTCCTTCCCTGTTGGGTTGGTTTGTTTGCTTTTTAGTAGGTTTGTCACAAACACTGATAGAAATACAGCTGCCTCCACAACTGAAGTCTTCATTACAATTTCTTAATTATTTTGTTTAATTTTTAAAATTCTAACTCCCTAGTAATCATCAAATTCTGTTCCCCTTTCCCATTTTATACTGAAAATATCTAGGGCGGGGAAAGAATGGAGGGAAATGCATAAATAAACTTATATGAATAAATTGGTCATTTTAACATGGGTTGCTGAGATAAAAATAATTCTACTTGGTTGGATAAGTATGAAGAACAGATGACAATTGAGATGCCACAATCTCAGATGTGGAAAGGACCATAAAACATGGACTCTCAGAGTTGAAAGAGATCTTAGAACATCGAACAAAGAATGGCATAGCAACAAGAGTCTCTGGAAAGGATTTCTTAGTGGTTTGTCCAAACAAAAGTGGGATGAGCTTATGTTATTAGAACTCACTCAAAGGCTGAATGATTATCTAGCAGGAATGTTATATGAGTCCTGGGGCCCAGGTAGTATGATTTAGACTAGATAACCTCTGAATTTCAATCTAACTCAAATGATTCAAAGATTGACGTCCAGAACTAAAACATTAGTATACTTAGGGATAGTTCAGTCCAACGGAGGCCTTTCAGAAATGAGGAAACTGGTCCAAGAGAAGGGTAGTGAAATGATTTCTTCAAGTAAAAGTGGACTTAAAACTAGAGGTAGGGCTTTTGACAAGCATCTAAGTCCAAATGAAGTACTTTCTCTTAATTAGCAACTTTTCAGTCATTCTGTTACCACCTAGTGATGTGTCCCTGTTCCCAGATGTACTTTGTGTCTTCTCTGTATTAGATGCAGTGCTAGTATCAAAATCCCCTAACTGTTATAGGAGAAAAAATCTAAACAAAGATGTTTAAATAAGATGACATGATTAAGAGCCCAATTAGGATGGTACTGATATGTAACTGCTTTAGAAATCCTAATGATACTGTAGGCTGGGGTCACCGGGAAAGACTTCAATGAGTAATTAGGACCTCAGATCTTGAAAAGGAGATAGAATGTAGAGAGAGAGGAAAAAATTACAAAATCTGCATAAACATTATAAAATACACAGTTGTTCTGTAATTCTCCAAAACAAATTAATATTCATTCTTGTAGTCTTTCAATTGGGTTTAATTTGATTCATTGTGAAAATTTTTTATATAAAAATATAAATATACATTTTCCTCCTTACCATTAAATGTGAAAAATTAGATGATCCCAGAGTGTATTATTCAACCACATAAACATCTGTGAATCATGGATCTGGGAGCCTGGGCCAGCCCATTATTAAAGGCTCTAGTCAATGTATTCCACATTCAAAGCTGTCAAGACTTAATGGAAGTTTTGATTGAAGTGATTCTGAATCACTATTAATTGAAGAATCATAGTTTTAGCCTGATCAGCATGAGCAACTTTATACACACACACACACACACACACATACACACACACACACACACACACAAACATGTTTAGCTATGCAGTAGTATACATGCTGCAAATTAACCATTTTGGATCAGATTTTATATATTCCATTGGTATAGAAAGTACCTGATAAAAAAGTATTCTCTACCTGGGCAGAGCTTTATCTTTTCTAGTACTCATTGTCTTCCTTGCCTGTGGTACTAAGAGGCTCAGATACTTGGTGAGCATCACACAACCACAATGCCTCACAAGCAGAACTTCTCTGTTCTCTATGCCACAAAATTTGTCTATGTTCTCAAAGACTCAGACACATCAATGATATTTTCAATTTCAATTTCAATGATATTTTCAATTTTAATTCAATTGGTGCTTCCACTAGTGAAGACCATAATGTGGTCACGACTGCCTAGGTGACTCTTCTCCAACTCCGCCCACAAGTTTACCGGGGGATAGTCTGCCCAATAGGCAGGGGACTTCTTCGCTTTCTCCTGACTTCATAAGACCAGCGGATGACACAGACTGTCTGCTCATTATTCCTTACTGTCACCTTATGGGTGGCCCATCTTCTTTTTCAATTATTCCTTTATTTGATAATATCCTTTAGTTGAATTTCTTAGTCATCATTCTTTATTTGTTAGGTTATGGCACTCAGCTCACACCTACAACATACCTCCCTACTGATCTCTTATTTTTGGTTGCTTTTTGGGGGGGGGGGAAACGGGGGAGAATGATGTGTTCTGAAGCTAGCTGCGATACGAAAACCATGGTAGTATAGTGGAATGAGAAAGAAAGAAAGAAGGAAGGAAGGAAGGAAGGAAGGAAGGAAGGAAGGAAGGAAGGAAGAAAGAAAGAAAGAAAGAAAGAAAATAATAAAGAGAAAGGAAGAAAGAAAGAAAGAAATGAATCATGTATAATTATGTCATTATGCATATTACATATATTACATAACACAAATATATATATATATATATATACACATATGTGTGTGTATGTATGTATTGTGTGTATATATAGGGGAGTAGAATATGGGGACAGCTATGTTGCACAGTGGATAGAGTTCTGGGCCAAGAGGTAGGAAGACTCATCTTCTTGATTGCAAATCTGGCCTCAGACACTTGATAACTGTATGACCCTAGGTAAGTTACTTAACCCAGTTTGCCTCAGTTTCCTCATTTGTCAAATGAGATGGAGAAGGAAATGGTGAACCACTCCAGTATCTTTGACAAGAAAACTCCAAAATGTGGTCATGAAGAGTCTGAAACAACTGGAAAACAATAGAATAATGTGTATATATATATATATATATATATATATATATGTGTGTGTGTGTGTGTGTGTGTGTGTGTATGTATGTGTATATATACATATACATATATGTGTATGCATGTATACATATATAATATATAATGTTTGTGTGTACATATATGCATTGTATACATATGTATAGACATATATGAATGTGTGTATAGTGAGATATATATATGTATATATATATATATTTACATATATATATATATAACTGCAATATATCTGTCGAAAATAAATTTATGCTTTAGATACAGATTTACAGACAGAGCTATCTGGTATTATATAAGCATCTATTTTCCCATGCACCAAATACACATACGTATTTATTATATTATGCAGTCCCGTTCATCTCTGGTCTTCTTTATGCTTATTGTTTCCTCAGACCAGACAATTTCCAGATCTAAAATTCTGCTTTCTATGTCTCTTCTATTACTAAAATTCCATCCTCTGTTTTCTAAAGGGTTCCCTCTAGCTTTGCCATTCTAGATTTTAAAGTTCTGTTCAGTTCTGACCAGAATCTAAAAAGATGACAAATGTAAGGGATCCTTGATAAGTCTGTATAAGCCATGTTTATAATAGAGAACTTAGTGATTTGGAAGGTGCAGGAGACTTCCTATACTACGTAATATTTTTGAACATGTTTTTTTATACTTGGGCTCAAATTATCGTCAGTGTCTGATGCCAGTGCCAGATGCCTGATACCTGCATTCTAGGATTTAATTCCCACATGGATAGAAAACTAGTGGGTAAGTAGATAATGAGCCAGTTTGCTGTCTGTGAAGGGCAGGCAATTGTAGACATATTAATATCAGAAAATTGTCAGAGTACATTGCTGGTTACTTGCAAAATTATTCATTGGTCTATAAAATTTCAAAAGAGAAAAGACCACCCTCTATTTCTTTGATAGTAGAACAGTTTGGTTGTTGACAGAGATTGAACTGGATGGTAAGCCTGTAGACCTGGGTTCTAGGCTTAGCTCTGCCCCTCCCCTACTGTGTGACCTTGGACAAGTCATTTCTCTTCTTTTAGGTCTTAATTTCCAAATCTGCAAAATGAGAATTCTAGAACAGATGATCTAAATTTCACCTCTTTCATTCTACCAGAAAGGATAAGAAAAGATGGCAGCTTTCTAACTCAGTCAGTCCCCTGACAGCTCTGTACTCTTTTTCCAGAAAGACATATTTTCTCTACTATCATCTGTTCCAAAATACAGGCACAGTTCCACACTGGGAAACTCTAGGATCCTCCTTACCTGTCTATATCATAAGAGCTGTCATGATAGACAAACTGTCTCAAGCCCTCCCTCCATCTGACTGCATTCCACTGTTCCAGCCATATTTCCCATTACTTTCTTCCATATTCTTTCCTTTTTAGATCAGCTTAATTGTTCCCTAATGCAGCCCAGACTGTCCCTCTTGCCTCCATACATGCACAGAGGCTTATTCCCAGTGTCTGAAATACTCCTTACTCACCTCCACTTATGGAAATGCTTCCCTTTCTCCAATATAGAAATGTTATCATCTTTCTAAAGTCCCTAAAGTAGACCATAGGTTCCTTTCTCAAATTATCCAGCGGTCATTTGTTCAGATCACTGCTTCGTCCCTCCTCTATCTCTTATCCACTACTAATTCCATTTTGCCTTTATTTATTCAAGATGGTCAAAACTAGAGGAGAAAGAAAAATAAATAAATATCATTCTTACCCTTGCTCATCTCATGTCCCTCCTATTTCATTTCAAGCTTTTTGAGGGTAGAAATAATTTTATTTTTCAAACTTGTATCCCAGAACTCAACACAGGAGAGAAAGAAAGAAAAAAGATATTTGTTAAGCACCTACTATATACCAGGAACTATGCTAAATGTTTAAATGTAAAAAAAAAAAGTTCAAAAAATGTTTTTAAAAGTACGCTAAATGTTTGACCTTCACTATCCCTATTTTATAGTTCAGAAAATCAAGACAGGCAAAGGTTAAATGGCTTTCCCAGGGTCACAAGCTAGCAAGTATCTGAGACTAGATTTGAATTCTGGTCTCTCTGACTCCAGATTGAGCATTTATTTTCTATATGCCATTCCACCTAGTTGCCTTCTTAGCACATGGCACATTCAATATATGTCTATTGAACTGAAGTAAATTAAATAGAATCAAATTGGATCATCCAAACCCCTGTTTGTAAGGATGAAGAGTCTCAGGTCCAGAGGGAAGATGCTCACCCAATGTCATACTGGTGACAGAGACAGGTCTAGAAACAAGACATATTAATTCCCAGGCTAGTCTCAGAATATTAGTGATTCAAATCCCAAGTTTTGCCATTGGCGAAATTGAAACCTGAAAGAAAGGGAGGTAATATACTAAGAAAATGATAGGATAGTCAATAAATACTTGTCAATGGATTATAATTTTTGAATAAAGCTGTCATATGGACATATTCAGACTTATTCAGTCTTACCACTGAGTAATTCCTTAGAGAGAAACTCTAAAGATAAATAGAATCAATGCTAAGAACCTCAAGAGAATCAACACCACCAACAGAAATACTAGGGAGTACAAGTTTGCCTAAGTCCCATGTGAGTGTCTTTAAGAAGTAGCTATATTTTATTCATTATTACAGCAACCCCAAGTTAGTGAAGAAGAGTAAAAATAACACAAAACATGGTTGCTAGCCCCACTTCTTCCATATACCAGTGGCATGACTCTAGGAAGGTCCCAAAGCCAACTGGAAGCCTCAGGAGAGATGGACTGCATCTTTTTTCATAATAGAAAGTTTCATCTCTTTTTTTAAAAGGTAAATGAGCTCCCAGAAAGGGAAATTATTTCAGTGTGTAGGAGTTTACAGAAAAAGAAATAAAAGAAGCACTTACGAGACTAAGTAAGTTGTGGGAGGGAATGTCTGCTGAGGGGAAAGAAGACCTGAATTCCTTACAGGAAAGCAGTTAAACTGAAGGAAATGATCCAGTCAGTAAAGGAAACACCAGAGGGCCTAAGAGCAAAACTCCCAAATGAAATGGGTCTCAGCTAACCTCTATAAGCATCTTCCAGACAATCTAGCATGTGCCAACCATGCTTTATTTAAATGTAGCACTTTCTCAGGGACTACTTCTCCCATTCCCATCTACATGGGTGAGTTGGGTCTCCAGAAGAAGGCACACTATTTCCCTCCCTCCCAATTCTAGAAGTAATCCTCAGAAATTGGGAATGGTTTCTAATACTGTGATTTGTGAGCCCCTATCTACATTGCTCTATATTGATTACCAGCCAGCCTTCCATAATTAGCTTTCAGAAAGGCATATTTGCTTTTATGGTATAGGACAAGAACTATTGATACAAAAATACATCCCCAGGTCAAAGGATATGAACAGGTAGTTTTCAGAAGAAGAAGCCAAAGCTATCAATAGTTATACGAAAAAAAATATTTTTTTCTAATAATTAGAGAAATTCAAATTAAAACACCTCTTAGGTACAACTTCATATTTATCAAAATGACAGAAAAGGAATATGACAAATGCTTGAGGGGACATGGAAAATATGGACACTGGTGTGCCATTGTGGAGTCGCAAACTGGTTTTAACGCTTCTAGAAAATAATGTGGAACTATGTAGGAAGGGCTATAAGACTGTGCATATCCTTTGTCCCAGTAATATAGCAACTGAGTCTCTATCCAAAAGAGATCAAAGACTAAGGAAAATAATTTATATGTACCAAATTATTTATGGTGCTTTTTTATAGTGGCAAAGAATTTCAAATCGAGAGGATGTCTATCAAATAGAGAATGGTTTGACAAGTTGTAGTAAGTGATGGTGATGGAATACAATATTGTGCTATAAAAGATGATGAGCAGGATGGTTTCAGAAAAACCCAGGTAGTCTTGTATGATCTGATGTGAAGTGAAGTGAGCAGAACCAGGAGAACACTGTATACACTAACAGCAAAATTGTAATTTTGACAAACTAAGAAAGACTTGGCTAATTCTCAGCAGCACAATGATCCACGGTATTTCTGAAGGACTTATGATGAAAAATGCCATCCAACTCCAGAGAAAGAACTAAAGGAGTTTGAATGGCAGATTAAATTTTTTTCTTTCTTTTTCTTTTTTTGGTACCATCCCCAATATAGAAATGTGTTTTGCATGACCTCACATGTATAATGGGTATCATATTGCTTGCTTTCTCAATGGGTGGGGAAGAGACTAGATAGAAGGAAAGAATTTGGAATTAAAAATGTAAAAATGAATCAAAAAACCCTAAAATTTAGGACACACTTGTATAAGTAGATAAAGGTTTAAGGGGAAAGTGAGCTCAAACCTCGGCGATACATGTGACCAAAGGGTTTTTGTGGCTTATAGTTATTTGAAATCCATTTCCCCTTTTTGGAGTCCTTATGAAGTTGCCCTTTGGTATAAGTTCTCTACTGGGCTCTGAGAGTTGGTGCCCTTGGGATGAAGCGAATGAAACGTAATAATAGAATAATAATAATAGAATAGAAACGTAAGAAAGATTCTGCTCACAGTTTAGTAGGGGGAATAATATATATACAAAATGAAGTCAGAAGTCAGATGGAATGTTTTCCTAGTCCTTAAGATTAAGCTATAAAGCACACAACAATGTCTTTCCTTTAATATGTCATTTTCACAGATAAAATCATAACATTTTCTGATGTGGAACCATTTGTAAGCATGAAGAACTTTGGTGGCAGAAATTTTCCTTCATTTTCTTCTTTTTTTTTTAAACTCTTACCTTCCATCTTATAATCAATACTACATATTGGTTCTAAGGCAGAAGAACAGGAAGAGCAAGGCAGTGGGTGATTTTCCCAGGGTTACCTATATGGGAAGTATCTGAGGCCAGATTTTAACTCAAGATCTCCCATCTCCAGGCCTGGCTCTCTATCCACTAAGTCAGCCAGCTGCCCCAACAACTTGCCTTTCTGGCTGTAGTACCCACAAGAGGAGTAGCCAGGTTGCATCTTCACAGGCTTTTCCAAGATTAATGACTGAGGGCATTGGGCTGGAAGCATTCCTATCCCAAAAACTCTGGGATTCAGTGTCCTGAGATTTCTCCATCAGGGTCAGAAGAGAAACGATGGTCAAGAGGATAGTGGTGGTTAAGCCTGCCTGGCACATGCTACCTTTGCTCTCTCTCCTTTAGGATTCCTTGCTGCTGGAGTCCCCAGGGTTGGTAGCCTTATAGAATTTTGAAGCAGCCATTCCTTTTTGTGTCTAATTTGTCTTTGGCTTATAGTACAGATGTTGCTATCAGCCACTATTGTTCTAAGGGTAAGGCTACCAACAATGCTAATGGGAAACCTACAATTTCCAACCTTTCAAAGTTCACAACATTATCCTCTGATAAAATCTGGGGGTTTGAGAGGCAAATGCTCTCTCCTCCCAAGACATTCACTTTGCCACCACATCAGCTTGTTATTAGAATGACACATTCAAAATTGTATTATTTGTTCCACCCAAGCTGCGTAGGGCATGAATAATTTCTTCAACCAACCACAAGGCAGTATCCATATTATGTTATCTACTTTCATTTAGTTCTTACCTAGTTTCATTGATTGACTGATTCAACAGACATATCTAGGAATGGACCATGCCTGGTTTACACCATTCCTTCATTCTATAACTCAAAGAAGCATTCACACCTAATAAAAGTATCAGGAAATAAAACATTTCATTAGCTACATTGATTGTGGTTACAAAAAGAAAGATAGTCTCTGCTCTTAAGAATACTATATTCTAATGCAAATCAAAACAACTCTGAGGGGGGCAGCTGGGTAGTTCAGTGGATTGAGAGTCAGGCCTAGAGATGGGAGGTCCTAGGTTCAAATCTGGCCTCAGACACTTCCCAGCTGTGTGACCCTGGGCAAGTCACTTGACCCCCATTGCCTACCCTTACCGCTCTTCCACCAAGGAACTAATACACAGAAGTTAAGGGTTTAAAATATATATATATATATATATATATATATATATATATATGTATATATATATAAAGACTGCCTGCCCTTTGATCCAGCCATACCACCTCTGGGTTTGTACCTCCAAAGAGATAATAAGGAGAAATACTTGTACAAAAATATTTATAGTCATGCTCTTTGTGGTGGCAAAAAAATTGGAAAATGAGGAGATGCCCTTCGATTGGGGAATGGCTGAAAAAAATTGTGGTATCTGTTGGTGATGGAATACTACTGTGCTAAGAGGAATAATAAACTGGAGGCATTTCATGTGAACTGGAAAGACTTCCAGGAACTGATGCAGAGCGAAAGGAGCAGAGCCAGAGGAACATTGTACACAGAGACGGATACACTGTGGTACAATCGAATGTAATGGACTTCTCTACTGGCAGCAATGCAATGATCCAGGGCAATTCTGAGGGACTTATGAGAAAGAATGCTATCCCCATTTAGAAGAACTGTGTAAGCAGAAACCCAAAAGAAAAACAACTGCTTGATCATATGAGTTGATGGGGATAAGATTGGGGATGTAGACACTAAATGATCACCCTAGTCCAAATATCAATAATATGGAAATAGGTCTTGATCAATGACACATGTAAAACCCAGTGGAATTGCGTGTTGAGTGTGGGAGAGGGTGTGAGAAGGGGAAAGAAAGAATATAAATCGTGTAACCATGGAAAATTTTCGTAATGAATCAAAATAAAAATAAATTTAAAAAAAGAATAATGTAAAAAAGAATATTATATTCTAATGGAGGAAGATAACAACAAAAATAAATGGAGCAGAAGAGGGGTGAGGGCAACATACTGTTATAGGGGCAGACTATCCACAAAATCCAGAATTTCAGAAGGAGAGTTAGGGGAGGCTGGGAATTAATATTGGCTGGCCTGGGTCTCTCTCCAAAATGGAAGCCCCATTAGGACTCATCTTTTGAGTATAACCAGTGAGAAAAAAGGGCTCACATGGTGAAGGGAAGTTCCAGGGTGAGATGACCAGGGAGGTATGGTGGCAAAGTGCAAAAGAACTGGGAGGGGGATGGACTGAATGATATAGACAGTGACTTTGGGCAAGTCCCTGGGCCCCTGTATCCTACTCTAACCTAAGTGAGATAAACCCAAGACTTGAAATCAGGAAGACACAAGTTTAAATCCTGCCTCAAGCATTTCTCAGATGCATGATCTCAAATAAGACACATTACTTCAGTTAAGCCTCAGCTTCCTTATCTGTATATAGCATCTACCCAAAGTGATTAGTAGAAGGATCAGTGGAGATAATGTATGTAACACACTTTGCAAACTTTAAGACACTTTGTAAATGTTATTAGCTTCAAAATCACAAATATGTATAAATCAGCTGAGCCCCAACAGCCTCCAAAGCCAGCTAATCTCTCCTATCAAACAAAAAAAAAATGTTCTTAGGGCCATGTTATCATCTTTGCCAATACTGGGCAAATGAGCAAACCAGGCTCCCATCTGCAAGTTTGGCTCTGAGGCTTCCACAATCCTTACTAGGAATAACAGAAACCTAGAAACAAGTTCCAACTCGAAGTCCAAATGTTCACTGCTCCAATAATGAAATTTATTTGAAATGAATAACTTGAGTAGATGTAGATCGTCCAATATCTTTTAAAATGGGGGAAAATGAATACAAAATTCATATCAAAACAATACAAATGACTGGAAGGTTTATGTCGTTTTTCCCTTGAACTTCTGTTACCTCTAGCTTTTATGGGAGAGGTTTTACCTAGAAAATTTCTCATCTTCCATTAAAATTCACTCTGATGACAAGCTTGGCTTCACAACTACTGACAAATGGTCCACCAGGCTGTGCAGGCTGAAAACTGGCAAGAGTTTTGGCAAATTACTTACTGTAATCTCTCTTGACCTCAATTTCCCAATCTGTTAAATGGAGACAATGATCCCAGCACTTTTTCCTTTACTTTTACCTAGACACATATCACACGTTGTTTGTGGCTTTCTCTACTTTTCTATTTTGTAGAAGGCATAAAGCCTCCTAACCCTTAACTGTTGTTTTCATTGTTGAGTTGTTCAATTACATCCCACTCTTCATGACCCACATCTATCTCTCCATGGGATTTTCTTGGCAAGGATATTGGAGTGGTTTGCCATTTCCTTCTCCAGTGGATCTACTTAGCTCCCTCCATACAACTTCTCAGAAAAACAGGATTGTTTGGCATCAGAATTCTCCTTCTTGGAAGTCTGTTCAAGCAGAGGTAAGATAACCATTTAGGTATGCCATAGTGAGTATTCCTTTAATAAATAAATTGGATTAGTAGCCACTGATGTCTTTTCCAAGTTGCAAAAATCTATGATTATTTGATTTGCTTTCTGAGCTCTCCCTCCTCAGCTCAACTCCCCTGAATCAACTTTGCCCAAGGAAAATAATATTTCTGTTCCATAATATTCTCATCTATTCTAAATGGCCCCATTTGAGCCTGAAAGATAGAGATTGTTACTCCTCCTAGGCATACTAAATAGAGTCTATATGGCTCTCCTGAGTCTACATTAAATATAATAATGGTCTGTTTCCCATAAGAAGACTGTTTCCCTTTATTTGACTCATTTCTTTTGAAGAATTTTCTGGTCATCCAAAGCCCAGAATTCCTGCAGCACTTGATCCAGATTTCATGACTTGAACCATATTTACTATTCAGCCTTCTTGACACCCTATAACTCCTCTTAAATATCATGAATTTAAAACTGTCACTCAATAGAACATCAAAGTCAACATGTCCAAGAGTGATCTTTCTCTGACAACATCCCCCTGGCATCATTGTTTCTGTCTGTAGCACCACGTTCTCACTATCCCTGGCATTCAAAACCTCAAAACTGCCAATGTCTCTTGACTCTCATTCATTTCTCATAAGTATCAGTTACTAAGTCCTGGTCTTTCTTCAACAATTCACATCCATACACACTGTCTTAACTAAACTCCATGTCTCCTCCAGTGCTCAGCACAATATTCTATACAAAATAGGTGGTTTTAACAAGTTTTTATTGAATATATGACATTATGAAAGTCATTATAATAAATGAAGTGATTGGATTAGACTAGATGATGATCTCTGAGACCATTTCCAGCTTTAAATCTATGATTTTATGAATTATATCACCAATTAATCCAAACAAGTTCCAACTCAAATTCCAAATGTTCACTACTCCAAGAATGAAATTTATTTGAAAGGAATAACTTGTATAGATTTAGACTGTTAAATATATGTATAATTTTAAATTAAATGTAATATATGTGACATATAGAAATACATATATAATATATGTAGTTAAATATATAAATAAATATTGGGGGAAAGTGAGTACTTTATTCATGGCAAAACAATACATATGACTAGGAGTTTCACATAGTTTTCCCTCTGAACTTGTGTTGCCTCTAAGTTTCAATTGTTTCAGAAATATTTTCTATAAATTCTCTAAGAAACTTACTGCCAATTCCCCAAAGTACCTGAAAGGCCTAACAAGTTCATCTAGAAAGTTAAATGTATTAATAAATAATTATGAAGGATATTAGAATTCTTCTGCTTGGACTCAGGGGGGAACTGGGAGCAATGAGAAGAAGTTGTAGGAGGTTAGATTTCTGTTTAAAACAAGGCAACACATCCCTCACAATCAAAGTTCTCCAAATGTGGAATGGCCTGCAAAGAAAGGAGTGAGATAAGATTTGAATAATAATATATGTATAACCTAGTGAAATTGCTTGTCAGCTCTGGAAGGGGGGTTGGGAAAAAGGGGAGGGAGACAAGAAGAATCATGTAATGATGGGAAAAAAATTTAAAATCAATTTAAAAGAAGGGAATACGCTCCTCTATAATGGAATTCTTCAAGCAAAGGCTAGATGATCATTTATGAAGGATATTATAAGGGACACTGAATTTCAGATAGAGGTTGAGCTCAATAGTATCCATCTGAAGACTCTTTTAGGTCCAAGAATATATGATTTTATAGTCCTATTTCACTCCTTCTCAAAGGTAGAAGTAAAATGGCAAAGACCCCAAATTTCTAATAGCTATGAGAGCTTTGGGATTATTAAGAATTCAAGATTTACAGTATATTCTTACCCATCATTTATTTTTTTATTTTTTACTTAATTAATTAATTTAGAATATTTTTCCATGGTTACATGATTCATGTTCTTTCCCTCCCCTCCTCCCTCCTCCCTCCCGGAGCTGATGAGCAATTCCACTGGGTTTTACATGAATCATTGTTCAAAACCTATTTCCATATTATTAATATTTGCAATAGAGTGATCATTTAAAGTCTACATCCCCAATCATATCCTCATTGAACCATATGATTGATCATATGTTTTCCTTCTTCATTTCTGTTCCCACAGCCCTTTCTCTGGATTTGGATAGCCTTCTTTCTCATAAGTCCCTCAAAATTGTCCCGGGTCATTGCTTTGCTGCTAGTACAGAAGTCCATTACATTTGATTGTACCACAGTGTATCAGTCCCTGTGTACAATGTTCACCTGGTTCTGCTCCTTTCACTCTGCATCAATTCCTGGAAGTTTTTCAGTTCACATGGAATTCCTCCAGTTCATTATTCCTTTCAGCACAATAGTATTCCATCACCAACAGATACCTCAATTTGTTCAGCCATTCCCCAATCAATGGACACCCCCTTATTTTCCAGTTTTTTGCCACTACAAAGAGCATGACTATGAATATTTTTGTACAAGTATTTTCCCTATTATCTTTTTTTCAAACCCTTAACTTCTGTGTATTGACTTATAGATAGAAGATTGGTAAGGGTAGGCAATGGGGGTCAAGTGACTTGCCCAGGGTCACATAGCTGGGAAGTGTCTGAGGCCAGATTTGAACCTAGGACCTCCTGTCTCTAGGCCTGGCTCTCAATCCACTGAGCTACCCAGCTGCCCTCCCTATTATCTTTTTGGGGTAGAAACCCAGCAGTCTTGCCTATCCTTTAAAGCCCAACTCAAATATCACTTTCTCCAGGAAAACTTTCTTGATCATCCCAAAACAACCTTCTGTAACAGCCCTTACCCAGCACTCTGTGCCTCTCTCATGTCCTCATCCATATCATCACAGTAATGTCTCACATATCTAGTCAAAACTGTTTACTTTCCTTACAACCACCCTATTGAAGAAAAGAGCTCAAGTGTCATTATTGCCATTTTACAGATCAAGAACTTGGGATTCAGAGAAGAGGTAAAAAATGATTTATTCCTGGTCACCCAATAAAGGTAGAGATTTGAACCCAAGTCTTCTCATCCCAAGTCTAGTATGCTTTCCATGATAGCATGCTGCCTCTCATACAATGTTATTCACAATATTTATATGAATATGCTTTGTCCTTCTACCACTCTCTCTAAATCTGATGAGGGCAAGGAATGTGTTATTTAAATATTATCATTCCTCCCGCCACACACACCCCCGCCCTGCCAACTACTACAGAGTTCTGTATACAGAAGACATTTAGTTAAGCATTTATTGATTGCTTCAATGAATAAATAGCAATTGTACTTTCTGTAGAGAAGTCTCATTTCTCTAGTTTTCACTTTTCTTTCCTTCCTCTTCATACACTAGAGAAAGAAGCAAACATTTTTCTCCTTTTGAGAAATATTACTTGTTCATGGCTCTCCTTGATCATTTAGCTTTAGCTTTAAGACTTCATCCTCATCTCAAAGTTCTGCCATGAGCAACTGATTCCCAATATCTGTTCCAAGTTCACCACATCAAACCTGAAGACAGTTTAATAATGATTAATTTTGAGTATTAGGTTCCTCCTCCTTTGTCAGTACAGGATGGTGGATACGATCCTGGTCTCACAGAAGACCTGACTATGACATTTACTAGCCATACAGCTTTCAGCAAATTAGTTCTCCTCCCTTTTCCTTAATTCTTACTCCTGTAAACTGAGAATAATCTACTTCAGTATGGACTTCACAGAGCTCTTGTGAGGAAAATGCTTAGAAAATCACAAGGCAGTCTAAGATTTGGGGTTTTTTAATCTGGCTGTGGTTTGTTTTTGTTGTTGGTTGATTGGTTGGTTGGTTGTCAGGAGATCTGGGAGGAAGCTTTCATGAGAACAAGTTAAAAGAGAATCCAATGTTCTTTTTTCGAGGAAAACCACACCATTCATGACAGCTGCTCCCTCAGGCACCTAAGCTCATATATTTTCCAACATTCTCCCAAGGAAAGGTTCACTTTTTTCTACAAGTCAATTATCTCTCTCCAATCTTTAATTGTCAAATAGAGACCAGCTCTACAGAGAGGCAAGCTGGGTGGGTGGGAATTGCAGGACCTTAAATATTCATATCTCTTCTTTCTAAAACTACCTTAAGAGCTACTTAACATAAAGGACTGGAGTTAGGATGATCTGAATTTGAATCCTATTGCAGACACTTACTTAATGAATGGAAAAGTCACTTACTCCCTCTCAGATTTAGGTTCCTCATCTGTTTAAATGAGAATAACAATAGTATCTCCTTTAATGGGTTCTTATAAGGATCAAATGAGATGCAATAATATATGTAAAGTACTTTGCAAATGAGGTATTTCATAGGAAGTATTTTATACAAGGAGTTAGTATCATCATTTCTAGTTAGCTTTACCTCATTCCTCCCCCTCCAATTTCATCTGTCCTCTCTTCAACCAAAGGACATGGGTTTGAGCCCTGACCCTGTCCCTTGCCAAATCTGTAACTTTGGACAAGTTATCATGTGTTTTCAAATCCTGTTTTCCTCATTCATAAAATGAAAATAATAATTATTATTAAATTATAATATAAAGGCTTGATTATCTCTCTCCATCCTATTGTGCCCACTAAAAATTATAAACTGTTATAGAAAAGAGAGCTATTATTGCTATTTCTGAAATTGGTAAAAAAAAAAAAGAGTATTTTTCCCTCTAGACCAGTGATGGGCAAACTACGGCCTGCGGGCCAGATGCAGCTCCCTAAAATGTTCTATCTGGCCCCACAACATTATTCCTAATCTGACAAATACAATAAGTAGGATACAGTATAATGAAACTTCAAGAGTTTCCTTAGAAACAGACTGAGAGATGAGCATTTCCTTTCCTTTGGCCCCCTCTTTTAAAAGTTTGCCCATCACTGCTCTAGACCAATAATATTCTCATTGTGATGCTCTTGACCTTTCCTAGTCATATTTATCTTATCAGCATTGCCTTAAAATTACAGAATTTCTAAGTTGGAAGAGCCGTTAGAGACATCTACTCTAATCTACTCCTGAAGCAAAATTCTCCTTTATAATATCCCCAAACACAAGGCTATCCAGCTTCAGTTTAAATACCTCTACTTATGGGGAACTAACTACTTCTTAAGACAACTGTTCCATTTACAAATATATAGCTCTCTTTAATAGCATCCAGGCCCTTTAATGGATCTTTATCTCTTCCATGTGACTCTTGCCACCATTTGAGGATTTTTTTTTCAGTGCCTTCTTAACCTGGAGAATTATTGCCAAGGATTTCCTAAACATTCTCCAGAAAAGCTCTAACCACCATGCTGAAGGTCTTTTTTGGTGATGTGATTTAAATACTTTGCAGAAATCAATCACACTCTCAGGGTATCCTGCATTTAGATCTTGCTTTTGTTGTATCCCTTTCCAATCAATTGTGTCCTTGGTGCTGTTTTTTTACATTGCTTCTCATGCAACATTTCATCATTTAGTAATTTTCTTCAGCCTGCTGACACCCACCACGCAGTGTTGCCTTGCCCTTTGGGTCACCTGCCATTGAAATTCTTCTGAGATCACTATGTTCCATAATTCATGGCCATATAGCATCATTTGAAGAATATTGGCATTGAAAAGATTGGCAGCAAGCAATAATATTACCATTAACATTTTTATTAACAGAAGAAGAAAAACAAAAAGAGACCCTTACACAAGAAATAATTAGTCCTAAAAATGTAAATCTCCAATGTCACTTTAACCTTCTTCATTTATAACCCACACTTACTAAGTGGCTTTTCAGGACTGATATTGGGCAGGGTAAATTGTCTGTTCCATGTCTCCGGTAACACAAACATAGGTCAAGGCACAGAATTTAATGGGCCAAAAACAGAACTTAGAATAATAACAGCTCACATTTCTAAAGCACTTTACATTATACAAAGTCTTTCTCTCTCAGCAACCCATCAAATATTTTAAAGGTTGTCACCTATAAGAGCGATTGGATTTGTTCCATTTAAAAACAAAGAGAAATAGATGGATGGTACAGAGGGGCAAATTTAGGCCCAAAGTAAGGGAAAACTTCCTAACAACTAGAGTTCTTCCAAAATAGAAAAATAATTTAGAAGGGAGTAGGTTATCTTTCAATGGATATCTTTGAGCAAAGGTTGGATAACATTTTCAAAAATATTTTAGCATGAATTCTTATATGGGCATAGTTTTGACAAAATAACCACTAAAGTCTATTCTAGGTTTGAATATTATGATAGAGTGACCTCTGAGTCCCTTCTTACTCTGAGATTCTATAAATTTATGGTGCTGTGATACTCTCCCTGTTACACTCTAACATTTCTTTGACCAATAAATATTCTCCATTTGGGTGTTCTTGACCTGCCCTAGCTAGATTTGTTTCATGAGCTTCATATTAAAATTAGAAAATTCTCAGCCTTAACTGGGATTTTAGTTGTTTATTGAGCTCACCCTGCCATCTCTCATCTCTATACACATGCTTATGCTATTATTCATTTCTAGAACATATTCCCTTCATCTGTCTTCATCCATCTCAACTATTACTTCCTCTAGGAAGCCTTCTCTAATTTCTCCATGAACTTGTATAAACTTTTCTCTGCCCTCTATTTCTTATTTGAATTAGAATCATTTGTGTACATTTCTCATCCTCAATTTTGGTGATTGATATTCATATCTATTCCCTTAGCAGTAAGCAGAGTACCTTACAACTAGTAGGCACCTAAGTATGTTGGATTGAATTAAAGTAGATAATAGAAATATTATTGACATTCCACAGAATCTCAGAGATTCAGCTATACTGATCTAACTGGTGAATGAACAGAAATCCCCCTTATACTATCTCTCAAAAAGGATCATCCAGATTTCACTTTAAAATGTCCAGTTAAGGGGAAGCTAATGGACTTTTCATGTGGCTTCTTCCACTTTGGGACAAATTACAGTATCTGAAAGTGGTTCTTTTTATTGAACTTTTAATATGATTCTATGCAACATGCACCAATTGCTCTGAGTTCAGCCCAAAAAAGGAGAAGTAGATCAAATTTCATCTCTCTTTCACATGGCAGTCCATCAAATACTTGAAGACAATTATGTTCCTCTCAAGCCATCCTTTTACACAGATTGAAACATCCCTCTTACCTTTGACTTATCTATATATGATATAGTTTCTCATCCTCTTGCCATAATAGTTCTTAAAATAGGTCACTCTAATCTGAATGCTATCCTCTAAAGCAGACTATAGATAACAGGGCAACTAGTTGTCTCAGGGAATTGAGACCCAGGTCTAGAGACAGGAGGTTCCTGGGTTCAAATCTCACCTCAGATACTTCCAAGAATTGTGCCCCTGGGCAAGTGAATTAAACCGTATTGCTTAGTCCTTACCACTCTTCTGCTTTGGAACCAATACACAAAATTGATTCTATGATGTAAGGTAAGGATTTAAAAAAAAAAAGAAAATAGATAATGGGATTATCATGCCCCATACTCCAGACATGGGGCTTTTCAATCTAATTTAAGCTTACAAAAATTTAGACTTCTGTGGATTTTAAAATTAATATTCAGTATCTCCAAAGTATAATATTCATAGAGATTTATTAATATTTAACTAGAGAGCTAGAGAACACAGAGAATATTCCCCACTCATTTCACGTGGAAGAGAAAGGTAGGGCAAGAAAGACCCATCACCACTCAATTCACGTGGAAGAGAGAGGGGGGCGTTACCCAAAACTTATATACAATCACACAAAAGATGCATGTAAACAGAAAGGAAACGGAATTATGGGTAAATACAGAAAGGAATCCTGGGCAATGCAGTTCCAGAGGTTCAAGATTTTCTAACTATACACTGGCAAGTTACATTATTGATTCAGTAAGTCTAGAATACACCAATTCCTGGTTCTTTTTCATACGAATTGATGTCTACTCAAACTCCCCCATTCTGAATGGTATAGTTGATCACTTGAACCATTGCAGAAATTTGCATTTATTCCAATTAAAGTTTTTCCTTTCCCTCCTATCAATATATTTATTTATATCCTGATTCTGCCATCCAACATGGTAGCTACCCTTCCCAGCTTCATGGAATATATGAATATAATAAACCTATCATCTCTGAATTCCTCAGAGTCACTAATAAAAATGTTGGACACCACAAAGTTAAACACAGATTCCTGGGGCACTCTACTAGAAATCAACCTCCAAAATGACCTCAAACCAGAATCTTTTCTACAGCTATTTATTATTTAATAGTTTTATACTAAAAAGGCAGGTCAGATTCCAACTTTCAGGACAACCAACCTACAACAGCAACCTATTGCTTCTGAATATTTATCAATAGTAGGAGGATGCTAGAGTAAGGTATATTGTTTTCTCTTTTGGTACTCTGAGTACTATAAACCAATTAAATCTAATTATATGTCTAGCCATCTAATCTATATCTCACCATTTTTTTCATAAGCATAGCATGAGAAACTGTCAAATGCCTCACTGAAATCTAAGTATTATGTATCTATGGAATCCCCTGATTAATCAGTCCAGTAATCTCATCCAAAAAGTTTAGATTGACAATTGTTGTCCTTTAGAAAGTCTTACTGGTTCTTTGTATAGTCTTAACCATTTTTAAGTGCTCACAAACCAAGCAATTAATTAATAAGCACTTTTAAAATATCTGCAATGTGACAGGAATTATATTAGATGCTGAGAATATAAAGACAAAAATGAAATATTTTCTATAGCCAAGGATCTTCTATTTATTAGAGAGATAACATATACAAGCATATAAAATATCTGTGTATGTACATAGATAGATACATATAAATGTGTTTATATATAAATGTGTACATTTAAAATATGTGCATGTATATTTTATGTGTATATGTAAATAAAAGAACCTTTGGATAGGAAGGCTGGGGGAATAAACAGGGAGAAATTTAGTTGGTGTTTGAGTTAATAATAATAAAAACTACCATTTCCTAGTTCTTACTATATGCCACACAAATATCTCATTTAGATCTTCAAACAGTCCTTGTAGTTAAATTCTATTATTATCTCTATTTTACATATGAGGAAACTGAGGTAAAAGGTGATTAAGAAACTGCACAAATCCCTTAGCTAGAATTATTTGACTTTATATTTGAGCTCCATTCACTGCACCACTTCCTTAGAACCATAATCTGTAATTATGATTCTAACAGAGAGGAGGAGGTAGTCCATTACAGAAATTTAGGACAGCCAGTACAAAGACACTTAAGACCAGAAATAGTGTCTTATATGAGAAAGAGTGAGACCAGTTTAGTTGGATTGCAGGGTCCAAGGGGAGGAGAGAGATATAATGAAAATGAAAATGTTAGTTGGAGTCAGGTTGTGAAGTGCTTTAAATACCAAAGAAGGGAATTTATATTTCTTCCTAGATGCAAAAGAATGTCACTAGATTTTACTGAGGGAGAGGGATATAATCAAATGGGAGCTTTAGGATAGTTTATTTGGTGGTTATTCATTCGAAGATTGGTTAGAGTTGGGAGAAACTTGGGGAAGAGCGACTAATTAGGAAAGCCTTATAATACATCAGCTAAGACATAATGAGGACTTTAATTATGTGAGTAGTGAGGGAAGATGAGGTAAAAATGATGCTATAGAAGTAACAGTAGTAAGCCTTGGGAAATGATGAAAATATTGGGAAAAGGAAGGGTTTTGGTTGAGGATAACAAATCTAAATGAGAATTATAAAGACCTCTTCACTGAGACTGGTAAAGTTTGAAAGAAAGATAACTTTGAAGAGTGTAGAGATAAAATTAATATTCAAAACTATTGTATTTTATAAAGCTTATTAATAATAACTAAAGTAAAAAAAGCTAGCTAAAGGAAAAGGATGCTGGATAATACAGAAAGGAATTCTGGGGAACATAGTTCAAAGGTACAAAATTCTTAATTAATACAAGAGAAAGCTGATAGATTCTGTTTTGAACTTGTTGAGACTGAGTTGTTTATGAGATATCCAGTTTTAAATGTTCTATAGGCAGTCAGGGACACAGAAGTGTCTTAAACATAGAGATGATAATTAAGTCCTTGGGTTTTGAAAAGATCAACAAATGGAGGACATGAGTGAAAAAACGAGAAAAGAGTCCATGATTGAGTCTTGGGGAAATCCCATAGTTCAGAGCTGTGATGTGGATAATAATCAACAAAGGAGATGGAGCAAAAGTCAGGCAGGAAGACATTCCAGAATTCTGACAAGAATCAAAGTCGAACTCACTGTCTTAAGTGTTTCTTTTTCATTTTACAGTCAAGAGATCATTTAGCTGGCAAATAAAATAGAAGCAAAGCAAGAGCTGACTGCCTCTACTCTTCCTCTCATTTGTCATTCCTCCCACCCAAGCAGTTGTTCTCTCACTTCTTTGATCTTCCTCTTTCCTTGAAGGAACTTTTAAAAGTTTTTTGCATTGCACTTATCATCAGCCTCAGGTCATTTTGAGCATTCACACGCCTGACAATATATACTTTTATGAGGCCATGCCACTCTTTTGTATTTATCATGTGACAAATGCCCTTACTCTTAACTCCTCAAATCTGAAATAGCTGATGAGTACCAAGTTCATCAGTATTGATCTCCTTCCAGAGGACCCTTCTGTTCTTCTTCACAGTAATCATTTCTATTTGTGTTTTTAGAAATGTATCTTTTAAGAGTTTTTCATTTCTCTTGGGCTAGCTTCTCATGGTATCATACTTATTCTCTCTGAACTCTGCCAGATATTCAGTAACATTCCTTGTGGCAAGAAAATCTACATTTTTACAATTTAGAATATGAGGGGTTTTATAACTGGCTTTTAGAAATATATGACTTTATTAGAAATATATGATTTTAAATTAGCATAGCTAAATTCTTTCTAAGTGTTAGAAATTTTCCTAATTGGGGATTCAAAGTTATTGTGATTGTTCTAGTAACATTTTGTGTGATACAGACTCCATAAAATAGGAAGTACATGGCCAAATGGACCTAAAGACCATCACATTGTCCTTAGGCTAAAAGTGAGTTAGCTATTGTAATAGGATGCAGGTAAATCTCCAGTTTCTAGTGAGAAAAGAAGAGGAAACCATGGAAACAAGTGAAGCCTCGGTGACATTTTGTTTCTCCCCTTCCAGAAGGGAGGAGGAACAAGAAAGGATCAATTACCTCCCATATCAATATTCATCAATGTTCATGCCTAGAATTCCAGTCCTAGGGACCTACTGTGTTTATTGGTGGTGGATTCCACCTCCCACTATATCATGGACCATTTACCCATGTTTCACTTTGCTTTTCATACTTCTATGCACTAGTTGCCATGCAATCATATCTATGATTCCAATTTAATCCCCTTTAAAGCCATAATCACTATCACTGTTCCTGGAAAAAATATCTCAATCTATTCTGCATAGCTCCACTCATTATCCCTATATCTTTACAAATCAAAATACCAATCTCTTTTATTACTTCTCTAGGATGGTTCTCCTCTTCCTTCCTATTAGAATATAAGTTGAAGGACATAAGCTTGTCTCATTTTCTATTTGTATCCTGAACACTTAGTTTAATGGTAATTTTGTAGACTTTAGTAAATGTGTGCTTTTTTCTACATTTTCATTCATTCACAAGTTATTGAAAAGTTTTATTCCACACATCATTAAAAGTTTATACAATGATGCAGAGTGAAAGGAGCAGAGCCAGAAGAACATTGTACACAGAGACTGATATACTATGGTAAAGTCGAATGTAATGGACTTCTGTACTAGCAGCAATGCAATGACTCAGGACAATTCTGAGGGATTTATGGTAAAGAACACTACCCACATTCAGAGGAAGAACTGCAGGAGAGGAAACACAGAAGAAAATGAACTGCTTGAATACATGGGTTGATAAGGACATGATTGGGGATTGAAAGTACCACACCAAAGCAACTATCAACAATTTGGAAATAGGTCTTGATTAATGACACATGTTAAAACCAGTGGAAATGCATATCGGCCAGGGGAGGGGGAGAGTTCGGGGGGGTGAAGGGGAAAGTAAGAGCATAAACTATGTAACCATGTTAACTTTTCTAAAATATAAATATTAATAAATGTTTAAAATTAAAAAAAGCTTATACAAGAAGAAAAATCAATTGGGATATAGAAACATTCATAACTATGGTGTAAATGGGCTTCTCAATATAAAATTTCCCATGGTTACCTAGAGTATACAAAAAACATATAGACATGCTAAGTTCATGACCAATCAACAATTAGCCTTAGGAACCATTTGTGTTGTGTTTCAGAAGATGTAAAAGAGACTTTGTCAGGCACTCATGTTTTGTTGGAGGTCTGAAACAGACTAGGCAATCTTTTGGTTGTCTTGGCCTAAGGATAGGAGAAAAGAAATCTAAATATAGCAATTACACATGACTGCACATTGAACATCAAAATGGAAGGTTATTCTAATATGGCATTCATTACTGACTTAAAGCAAGAAAAGATATGGTGAGTCTCTTTTTTTACAATCACAGATTCTCCATCCTTCTACCGTCTTTGAATTCATATAATGTCATATAATGTCTGGACTTTTCTATTTTGTTCACGGCTTGTTTTTTTGTTTTTTTTTAAATTGTGCAATGGTCATTTCTCCCAAGATTCCAATCAATGAAGTTTTAGCAAACAGTCTCAATCAGATTAAAAATAACAATCCCTCCAGTCAATCTAGAGAACAATTAAAACTGTAAACCCTTTGACCCAACAAAACCACTACTATATCTCAAAAAGATCACAGAAAAAGGAAAAGGACCAAGATGTTCAAAAATATTTAGAGCAGCTCTTTTTCTGGTGTCAAAGAATTAGAAAGGGAGGGGATGTCCACCAATTAAAAATGGTTGAACAAGTTATGGTATATGGTTGTAATGAAATACCATAATGAACAAGATGGTTTCAGAAAAATCTAGAAAAGCCATATGAATTAATGCAAAGTGAAGTGAACAGAGTCAGGAGAACAGTATAATTAAAAACAGCCATATTGTAAAACTTGTCAGCGGTGAAAGACTTAGATACTTTGATCAAGACAGTAATCTAAGATAATTCTGAAGGATTCATGACAAAATATGCTATTTACCTACAGAGAGAGAACTGATGAATTCTGAGTGCAAACAAGTATAATCTTTTTCACTTTATCTTTCTTGGGTTTTTAGTAACATGGCTAATATGGAAACATTTTGCATGATTTTGCATAGGTAATTGACATCAGATTGCTTGTTTTCTCAATGGGTGGGGGAAAGGGCTAGGAAAGGGAGAATTTTTAAATCAATTTTTAGAAATTAATGTTAAAAATAAATAATAAATTGGGAAACAAAACAAATAATAGTCACCACCTATGTGACCTTAGAAGAGTTATACACACACACATTATAACAGTCCCCTTCTTTGCTTTCTTTGACTTTGGAAGAGTGAAATTATCACCAAAGAAAAGCAAGAATTTATCAACTGCTCAACTGGTAGAGAGAGTGCCAGCAAATCAATCAATTAAAAAAGCATTTAACTAGAGCAGCAAGAAGTAGAAAGAGAAACACCATTCAAAATCACCCTAGACAATATAAAATACCTAGGAATATACCTACCAAAACAAACACAGCAATTATATGAAAACAACTACAAAACACTTT
>NC_058135.1:218626665-218658372 GCF_016433145.1 Gracilinanus agilis
CTTCAATTGGGGAATGGCTGAACAAACTGTGGTATATGCAGGTGATGGAATACTATTGTGCTAAAAGGAATAATAAACTGGAGAAGTTCCAGGCGAACTGGAGAGACCTCCGGGAACTGATGCAGAGCGAAAGGAGCAGAGCCAGAAGAACATTGTACACAGAGACTGACATTCTGTGGTAAAATCGAATGTAATGGACCTCTGTACCAGCAGCAATACAATGACCCAGGACAATTCTGAGGGATTTATGGTAAAGATGCTACCCACATTCAGAGGAAGGACTGCAGGAGAGGAAACATATAAGAAAAACAACTGCTTGAACGCATGGGTTGGGGTGGACATGATTGGGGATGTGGACTCGAAACTACCACACCAATGCAACTACCAACAATTTGGAAATTGGTCTTGATCAAGGACACATGACAAAACTAGTGGAAATGCGCATGGGTAGGGGGGGGCGGGGGGGGTTGAAGGGGAAAGGAGAAGCATGAATCATGTAACCATGTTAAAAATGAATATTAATAAATGTTAAAAAAAAGAAAAAAAAAGCATTTAACAACTTACTTGGTTTATGGACAAGGTTTTTCTATCTCTGAAACCAGTTCTCTCTGTTTCTCTCTTTTTTTTAAAGCTCTACAAAAACATTCTTTGGCTGTTTAATTGGTATAGCACTGAATAACTAATTTAGGTAAAATTGTCATTTTTATTATATTGGCTCAGTCTACCCATGAGTATGAATATTGTTTCTCCAGCTATTCATATCAGTCTTTTACTTGTATGAAAAGTGTTTTGTAATTGTGTTCATATAACTCTTATGTTCATTTTAGTAGATAGAATCCCAAGTATTTTATATTGTCCATCGTTATTTCAAATGGAATTTCACTTTCTGTCTCTTTCTGCTGGACTTTATTAGTAATTATAGAAATTCTAATGATTTTTGTGGTTTGATTTTGTATCCTGCAACTTTTCAAAAGTTGCTCATTGTTTCAAATACCATATTATCTTAATTGTCACCTCCACCAAATCTTAATGCCATGTGAATTTGAACTTACCTCCTTAAACTAGAATCTTTAGTTTACCTTATTTTTATATTTTTGTCTATCATATATTTGTATATAGGTGTTTGAAGTGATGGTGATTGTTTCCCTCTTCTTTCCACTGAAAGATTTCAAAACTTTCTTCCTATCTCCCTGTTTTTCCAAACCACTTTTTGTAGTATCTCATCTGTCTCATTTTATTAATGAAGAAACTATTGTTGAAGAAGGTTAAATTAATTTCCCAAGGTCACACAGCTAATCAATGTCAGAACAATGACTCAGAACTAGCTTTTGACTTCAAGAAGACAAACATTCTTTCTATCATACTATACTCCCTCATTTACTATTGAGAGGTGAAACTGGATAATATTTATGTCATGTACTTCATAGGCCTTTTGTAAGAAAAGTACTTTAAAATCTTAAGGGTCTTTAGAAATTTAAGGAGGTAGTAGAGTTGTTTTTTTTAATTCTACATTTCTAATTATGCCTATCTTTTCTTTCAATGGTTCTTCTTGTCTCTGAAATGTGGAGATGTGGACATTTCCCAAGATGATGTGCTCTTGAACTTTATCTCTGCTTCTGTCTCTCTCTTATTCTCTCTCTGTCTCTCTCTCCCTCATTCTCTCTGTTTCTTTCTCTGTCATCTCTCTCTCTCATTTTCTCTCTCTCTCTGTCTCTGCCTCTCTCTGTCTCTCTGTCTCTCTCTCTGTCTCTCTCTCTGTCTCTCTCTTTCTCTCTCTGTCTCTCTCTCTCTGTCTCTTTCTCTCTCTGTCTCTCTCTATCTATCTATCTCTATCTATCTATCTATCTCTCTGTCTCTCTCTCTGTCTCTCTCTCTTTGTCTCTCTCTGTCTCTCTCTGTCTCTCTCTGTCTCTCTGTCTCTCTCTGTCTCTTTCTCTCTCTCTGTCTCTGTCTCTCTCTCTCTCTCTCTCTCTCTCTGCCTCAGTCTGCCTGTCTGACTTCACTCTTTCTCCCTCCCTCTCCTTACTGTCTTACTAGTGTCCTTGAGGATTCATGATTTCCATTATGTCATCCACTGCTAAAGGACTTCCAAACTCCAATCAAGGAATTTCAAACTCAAATTTCCACCCAACTCCTAAATATCACCTTTGGGATATCCTGCCATAATATCAAACATGAGCCATTTAAAACTGAATTCCTTATCTTCCCCTGAAACCAGCTTCCTTATGACTTCCTTAGTTCTGTCAGTGAAGCCACTAACCATTCAGTTACAACAGCTCCAAATTCTTTATTTATGTAATTCTTAACTCCAGTATTTAAAACTTCCTCATCTGCTCTCTGGAATAACATCACACAATCCAAAGAATCCTAGAGCTAAAATCAAGACTCTTACATTTGATTTCTCTGTAAGATATTTAAGAGTTATGTGACTATCATTGCTTCACTATCTTTGTCTCAGTTTCCTTAAAAATAATAATTCTCTATCAAATTGATTAAACTCTTATCAGGAAAAATAATCCATTACAATGTCCTTGCCCTAGAAATAGGAGCTATTACTATCTAATAAGTGACTGAATTCTGCTGTTTTTACATTCAGAATCTTTTGGGGAATAAGAAAATAGAGAAAAGGGACTAGAATAGAGAGGAAAAGGGTCTCAAAGACCAATTTCATTGACCTTACAGTCTCTTCAAAGACCAGGCCTGCCCAGCCTTGTTTCCTTGAATGACTCATTATAGCTCAGGTAGCCATGAACTCATCTCAACCTTTTATCCCAGATGTTCATATTTTCCGCTTGATCTACCTCTCTGGGTAAGGAGTTACTGAACATTATTCCCCAAGGTGTGAAGTAGGAATTCCTGCTCTTTGTCCAGGGTTTCCCTCTCTCAAGGCCAGGATGCAGACAATTCTACACAAAAATGTATTTATAGTAAGGCATATCAACATCAATAGTAGACAAGAGGTATCATGATGCTGGGAAAAATTAACTATTTTGGGATCCTGGAGGGTTGAGTTCCAGCTTTATTACTAGACATTAACTTAGCTATGTGAACCTTGGATTAATCAAGTCTTTTAATCTTGCTGGGTTCAAATTCATCATCTGTATAAAAGGGGTTACAATACTAGCACAAGCTACCTCATAAGGTCATTGTAGAAATTTGTAGCAAATCAGCACAGAGAATTAAATGGAGCTCTATATTTAGGATTCCATAGCACTAAAAGATTCTTCAGGAAAAACAGAAAACAGTTCATCTGAGTTTGCAACCTTGGCTATAAGGATGTAGTAGAAATAATAATGATAATGAGTACAATGAATCTTTAAAAGCCAGAACAAAACTGTAAAAAGGTCTTACTAATAGTAGGTGGGGACTTCATCCTACTTTTGCTACACTGGAGCCCTCTTCTCAAAATCACATGCAAAATCACACACACACACACACACACACACACACACACACACACACACACACCGAATAATATAAGTAATGCAAAGATGCAACAAAAGCTTTTGCCCTTGCAAAAGTTAACTGAAAACTTCTGGCAGTTGGAAGCCTTAGAATCCTGACCGAAGTTCAGTCGGAACCTGAGGCTTGAAGAGAGCGGGAGGTCCAACTGAAGCTCTGCTTTTGGGTTTCATCTTTGCTTTGGCCTGTGCCTTGTCTCTGGACAATTTGAACCTAGCTGATTTCTCTGAACCTCTCTCTGACCTCTCCATATTACACTCCTGCTACCTTTCCTGCGTTTTCCCTGTGGGCTCTGGGAGGAAGGGTGGTTTCTGGGTTTTAGTGATTGGACTTTGTGGGCTCAGTTTCCCTATAGGCAAGTAGGACATCCTTGAATCAAACTATCCCTTATTTTATTGAGTTAGTATACAATTTACTCTAAAGGCAGCCAAATCTTTCCTGACTGGGAGAGCAGGCTCTCTCTCAGTCTAACCTAATCCTGTGATCCTCCCCCATCTTGATTTCTCCCTAGCGGCTGTCAGAAACTCCAAACACTTCTCTCCTTCTGACTAATGCTGAATAATAATAAATTCCCTTGTTACCTACCTAAACCCTCTAGTGAATCATTGTGTCAAAGATTAGGCAAGATTGAAGAGGGGAGGAATTATTTATTTTATTTCTTGAGGGAACTGGAGGCATCCATCTTGGGAGGAAATCTTTACCTGAGACTTCCTCCTAAACCCAACAGTTTCACTGACAGGGAGGAACCCTTCAACTCCTCCCTTGAGGGACTTGAGAAACTGACAAGAAAAGCCCTCAAAGAAAATTTAAACCATCTCTGACTGGTCCAACTCTTTGTGTCTATAGAGATCCCTTTCCTGCCTGGAGGGGTTCAGCCTATTCCCCCCAGCATCCTCTGTCTTCAGCCTGAGTGTCTAGCCTGTTCAAGCTGCCTCTCCTGAATACCCCACCTATTTCCCTTACCATTCAATATACCACCTCATTCATTCCTTCCCTAAACTCAGCCATCCCTTTCATTCTTCTTCCATATCACCTCAATCACCTTCTACCCCTCCTTATTAGCAAGGATTAAGAGAGCACCCCAACTTTATTGACAACATAATGTAAATCAATTTGGAAAATTAATGTCATCCCTAAGCTCTTATCAGATAAAGCAAGAGCTAAAATCAAGGATCTATGGAAATCTGAAAAGCAAAACTGATCATTTAATGAAAACTCATGAAATTGATAAAAACGCAAAACTCATATCTCAAGTGATTTTGAAGAGGAGATAGGCATACTTAAGATGGAAGTTTGAGTAGTATTTTTTTAACTTTTACAGAAAGAATCCAAGTAGCAAACCAACTATATCAAAACAGATTCATCTAAAAAATCTAAAATGTTCTATGTGATATCTTCTTCCCATAGTTGATCAAAAGTACTAACACACTTCATGACCTGCCCACAGAAGCACAAAGCATGCCTGGCACATAGTAGGTACTTAATAAATATTGATTGGTTGATTGATATGGAATAATTAATGCCCTGATAAAAATAATAGGAAGAAAAGTAGATCTGTCAAGAAATAATCTTAAAAATGCTGTTTTTGTGCATTGCACATTAAACATCCCTAAGGTACATACAATTGGAACAAATTATTGAAAACCAGAAAAAAAAAGCAAAGTAAGATTCATTGCTGTTGTTCATTCATTTTAATCATATCTGGCTTTTCATGACCCTATTTGAAGGGTTTTCTTGGCCCTATTTGAAGGGTTTTCTTGGCAGAGATACTGGAATGGTTTACCATTTCTCCTACCCATTTTGTCAATGAGAAAACTGAGGCAAATGTAGTAAAGTGATTTACCCAGCATCACACAGAAAGTATCTCAGTCTAAATTTGAGCTCAGGTCTTCCTGACTCTAGGCTCAGTTTTCTATCTACTATGCCACCTAACTGCCACCATTGTGAAATTACATGAATAGAAAATGTGAAGACCATATAGCCAAGTTAAGCACAGTAAAGGAACAAGTAGAAAGGAATCTAAAAAGCAAATGTATCTTAGAATTTCAAGAGTTCTTTCATGAAATTGAAATAAGATATCAAAAGATTAAAGAATAAAGTAGCAAGTCAAAATACATTAAAAACTCCCTAGAACCAAGTAGAGGAATCTTTGTACGTTTCATAGTGTAATATTTGTAGAAAAATCATATGCTTATTTTATTTAGATCTTCAACACCTTCATTTGATCTTGAAATCACCAGGTATTAGAGTTACAGGGATCTTACAGGTCACTTCGTCCAAATGCTATCTGGAAAATTATTCCTTTCTACAATATTCCCCAAAAGCTTGTATCTTCCTCCTGTTTACATACCTGTATGGAATTTAATGGGGATCTCACAACCTACCAAGAGAATCTATTTTACTTTTGGACATCCTTGTGATAATGTTCTTCCTTTAACAGAGGTAGAATATACTTCTATGTAACTTCTACTCACTCTTCTTAATCCTTTGCCCTTTGAGTGCTGAAAGAAAAATCTACTACCTACTTAGTATTTTCAAAACCCTTCAAATTTTGATTATAATGAAGGTATACTGCTCTTGCCACTTCCACTAAATACTATCTTCTCTGAGTCAAATATCCCTAGTTCTATCAATAGATTATTGTATAATGTATCTTTGAGTTCACTCATCATCCAGTCAGTGAGTCAGTTAATATTTATTAAGTGCCCATTATATACCAGGCATTGTACCTAAGCACTGGGGATAGTTACCTTCCTCTCTCAAAGCTCTTCCTAAAATGTGGTTCTCAGAACTGAAATTGGAATTTGACCATGACACATTCTAGACATGGTATATTGCTTAATCCAATCCAAGATGATATTAGCTTTTGACTGCAATGTCATTCTGTTAACCTGTATTGAGTTTGAAGTCAAGTTCTATTAAAATTTCTAAGTCTTTCTTTACAAATGGTTGCCTAACCATCTTATCACCATCCTTTTACTTGCCCAGATGATTTTTTAACATCATCCTAAGAAGATGTTAATTTTTATAATCTCCAATGATTCACCCTATTAGATTTAGTCCAACATTATATCCTCCTGAAATAATTTTGGTCTCTGAATCTCATGACAACATATGAGCTACCCTTTCCAGCTTCCTGTCCTCTAAGCCAAATAACCAATATTTTCAACATGTCATTGAACCAATATCTTAAAGTTAATTCTATTTAAAGCAAAAGCTTTCTACATGCCATGAATCAAAGACTAAATGTCATCTTACTGAGAAAATAAAAAACTAAGAACTTTGACTTAATTTGTTTAATTAACATGTAGGCAGCCTTCATATCATTGATTAATGACAAATTATATTTTAAACCCATAAATTCTCAAGTTTATATCATTACAGATAGTCTGATGGGGTGAAAAGGAACCACATTTTAGAAAAGACAATGACAAACTGGGGATCATGCAAAGGAGGGCAACCAGGATTGAGAGAAGCCTGGAAATGATGTCATAGAGGGATCAATTAAAGGAATGGGAGATGTTTAGTCTGGAAAAGGGAAGACTGAAAGGAGATATGATCACTTTCTTTAATTGTCTCCCTCATTCATATCTGAGTTCTTTGAGAACTCAGACTGTTTTTGTGTTTCTTTTTATCCCCAAAGGCTGGCATATCTTAAGTGCTCAATAAATATTTTTGGACTAACACTAGCTGAAGAGTTACCATGGAGAAAACAGATTAGACCTCTTCTTTTTGGCCCTAGATTACAGAACTAGGTCCACAGAGAGTAAGTTATAGGGAGGCAAATCTCTGCTCAGTGTATGGTAGAATTTCTTAATGATTAGAATCATCTAAAATGGGATGAGAGTAAGTTTCTCATTAATAGTAGTCTTCAGTATAGAGTAGGTGACTATGTGTAGAAGGAGATATCGTAGAAATTCAGGTTTTCAAATACAAGTTAGCCAAGATGACTTCTAGCTCTGTTGTTCTGGAATGGAATTATAGTCATTATACCAAGATTTTAATCTTGGCTCTACCATTAATTTACTGAGTGGCTTTTGGTATCACCTTATCCATTTGAGCCTCAGTTACTTCCTCTGTAAAAAGATTAATTGGAACTAGATGGTTGTTCGATTTCCTTCTAACTTTGAAAGTAAAGTTCAAAATCACACCCTTTGGGATGTTGAGGGGATGGAAATACTCAAAAGAGAAACACCAGCATGATGGGAAAATGAGAGAAGGAGGCTGATATATGGTTGTTGCCAGGGAATAATAATCCAAATGGAAAGAAAGTTAAACCTCCCTCTCTTCCCCCAGAGAAGGTAGGCCATGGGATGTTGTAAGAATGGCATTAGCATCAGGTAAGAAAATTCATCTCACTTCCAAAGAAGAAATTTGCTCCTCCTTGGAGGTCAGCACCCTAAGACAAAACCATTTGACCCACTGATAATTATAGCATTTTATCTAGATGAAACAAAATTATTTATATTCATAATACCAACAGTTGGCAACCTTTTTGGCCGTGAGAGCCATAAACGCCTGCAGAAGGAGGAGGATGGAGGGCAGAAGGCGCTGGAATATGGGGCAGGGGCTGAAAGGCCCCCTGGAGCACATCCTGGGGCTCTGCCCAGACTGACCAATCGGGAGGTGGAGCCAGATATGGCTCGAGAGCCATACGTTGCCGACCCCTGATAATACTAAAGAATGATCATGAGAAGCAATGTTCTTGATACTGACATTTGGTCCAATGAAAAGGCTACATAGAACGGTGGACACATTATGGGTCCTTGGAATAGGATCCACAGCAAGAAAACCTGGTTGAAGGATAAATCCAGAAAAATACCACCAAAGAGAAGTTCCTCTCAAAATGGAGTGGAAAGAAAATGCAGTATATGGTGAAAGGAAGAGAAAGGACTAGAGGAGAAGCAAGAGGGTTGAATCCTTGGAGACACACTTCAATGGAAACCCTAAATCACCACTTCTGGAACCATCTGAAATCAATTATTTAAAGCTACAATTACTTGGAGGCATGGAAGTTTGTAGGGCCTGACATGGGAGCACTCTCAAAAGATAATTCAATTTTTCACTCTAAGTCTCTTCAGGCAAATCTGATTTTCACATTCCTAATTTGAGTTGGTAGGTTTGGGTGGTTGTTTTTGTGTTGTTTGGACAAGAGCATTGGGATATTATCTTTAAAAAGGGGCTTGCTTTTATAATTTCTTCTTTTCAGTACTTCTAGATTCACAAGTTCCTCATCTTGGGGGATCCCACCCTGACAAAGATCTTGGTCTCTAAGAATTGCTGAATCCAAAAAGAGAAAAGTATTCTCCTATTGCCACCATGGAAACAATAACAATAACTAACATTTATGTAGTCCTTTAAGGTTTGCAAAGAATTTTACATATATTCTTTCATTTGATCCTAACAACAACTCTATGAGCTAGATACTATTTCTGCTCCATTTTAAATATGAAGAAATTGAGGCTGGCAGAGGTTAAGTAACCTGCTCAGGGCCACACTACTAGTAAAAGTCTGAGACAGAATATGAGCCCTTTAAAATTTACTCTCTGAGTGATACAATAAAATTGTAAGTCATATAATGTCACAGCCTCTGGAGACTCAAAATGTGAATGATCCATAAGGTAATAGAGACACAGATGGTGGTACTAAGTAGACTATAGCACATTATCAATTATTACATATGAAGAAACACAAAATGTGTATTATTCAGGAAATATAAAATTGGAAAAAATGGTGCCAACTAACTATTTAGATTGAAGGATAACAAGGATAACATATAATCTGAGCACAGATTTAAAGCTGAAAGGAACTTAAAAGCCATGGAGTCTAACCTAATTACTTAACAGATTAGGAAACTCTGGTCTAAGGAGTTTAAGTGACTTTCTCTGGTCAAACAGCTAGTATCTAGTATTCCCACAGAAACATGCAACTTGATGGTCCCCTCCAGAATAATATTGACCTATTGTTGTACACTTTTTGAATCTATTCATTGATTGAATTCTGAACAAATTTACTAATACATTCTAATATCCTTATCATGTCTTCTATAACATAATAAGTACAAGGAAAAGAAATCTGTCTAGCCCCAAAGTAGGTAGATCTAAACTTCTAAAGGTCTTAAACTATTTTTCACTCAGGATTAGCTTGGCAATCCTGATTGAACCTGGACCAGAAGTAGTAGCCCTTCTTTTGCTATCTCAGTGGACTTAGATAAGAATGGAGGCTTTTCTCCAGAGCACAGACAAATTGAATTTGAAGTCCATCCAGTTGGGCTACCTAAATAGGAACAGCTAAGAGGATGGGTGTTCCAATGGTATGACTGGTTACCAAGTTATGGCTTAGTAAAGACAATATAGATGTAGATGATATAGAATCGTGACATCTTAAAACTAGAAAAGAACTTAGATAATAATATGTTAGAACTTTAAAGGATTACAGATTATAGAATTTTAGAACCAGATGGAACCATAGAAAGAGGTTATAATAGAACACAGTATATTTTAAATTTTTACTAGCAACTAAAGGCAAGTTCATTAGCCTCTAGTATGACTACTCCACTCTTCTCTGAAACTGCTCTTTTTCTAGTACTATGTACCTCTCCTGTCCTATATAATTTCTTAAAGATGACCAACATCAATTCATAGAATCAAAGAAACTCAAATTCAAGAAATCATCATATTTTAAAAAAACTTTAAAAAGGATCTTTTCTATAAGATAGATGACAAGTAATTATCCATCTAAAACATATATACTTTATATAATATATATTTAATTTATATAATATAATATATATTTATACTTACCAAGGTAACTCATTCTAATTTTTGAAAGCTTGAATTCATGGGAAGTTTCTTTCCTTATACCGAGTTTAAAATCTTTTTGAATTTCCATTTATTGCTCCTAATTCTACCTTCTGGGGTCAAATAGTACAAATCTAATCTGTCATCCATGTGAGAGTCCTGTTAATACTTGAAAATACTTGTCCTCTGTTCTTACTGAACTAAATACCTTCAGTTCCTTCAGTGCTTCATTTGTCAACAAGTCAAGGCCTTTCACTATTCTGATAGCTCATCTCTGAGTACTACATATCTTGTCAATTATCTTTCCTTACATGTGTCCTCATAATTAAACACACTACATCATCTATGGTCTTCAGTCTGACCAGGACAGTATATGTCATTTACTATCTCTCCTCATTCCTTTAAGATGTCTCTATCCCTAAATGAACCACAAAATTGTATTATTGGCTTCTATATCTCAAAATTGACTAATATTGAACTTATTGACCAGAAAAATCAATACATCGTTTCATTGTATATTTGTAAAGTTTAATTTTGAACCCTTATGAAGTTTTATCTTATTAGGTGAGGCCTAATGTTTAAGCCTGTCTCAGACCTTATTTTATATCATCTCTTTCACATATCATATAAGCTATCTTCTCCATAGCAACTACATTGGCAACTTATTTCAATATTCTGGGATGTCATTTTTCTGGATCTAATGACCTGAATTCATAGAGAACATCTAGGCCTTTCACCATTTCCTCATTTATATTGAATTTCAATGACCTTTTAACTATGTTTGTTCTACATTCACCAGGCCAAGGACCATTTTCTTTGGCAAAGAAAACAAGCAAAATGAGAGTCCATTTTTCTCTTTGTCCATTATCATTACTTTAGTTGATCAAGGTGAAACACTAGATGCCTAAAGTAAGTATAGAAATGAGAAAGTCCTAAAAGTAGAAAATAGCATCTGGAAAAAGGGAAGGGGTACAGAAGACAGATTTTGGATTCACAATTCCCAGAAGTCTGATTTGGCTGAAGATCTTATACTAATCCACAGCTCCACAATATCTGAATAACTACTGAGGGCTTACTTGAAAAGAAAGTTCAGAAGTAAGAACATATAATGGTATCATTATTGATAAAGTCTCTTATTGTTTTGCCTTGCTTCAAGTTTCACCTCAATCACATCTGTACTCCACTGCCAGAGTGATTTTCCTCAAGTTCATATCTAACCATGTTATTCTTTTACTCAATAAACTTCAGTGGCTTCCTATTATCTCTAGGATAAACTATAAACTCTTTTGTTTGACATTTAAAGTCCTTCTGGCCTGGTTCACACATGTTCCTCATGAATATGGTCCATCTTCCACCTTTGTGCCTTTGGAGTGACTATTCTTCAGGCCTGGATTATATTCTCTCTTCACTTCTACTTCTTAGAATTTCTAGTTTCCTAGAAGACTCAGCTTAAATATCACTTTCTACAATGAAGCCTTTCATGATTCCACAAATTGCTAGTGTCTTTCTCCCAAAATTCTCTTTTATTCATTTTACAAGTATTATTTATATTTCTATATATGTTATATCATCTCCTCTGATAGAATATAAGTTCATTGCTACTAAGAACTAATCTTCAATACTTGACATGTAATAAATACTTGTATATTCCAAATATTACCTGCATAAACTTGGGCAAGTCACAAACTCTCTGAGTTTATCTTCCTTTTCAAATGAAAGCATTGGACGATTTGACTTAATCCCTTAATCCCTTCCCAAATCTAAATCTATTATAGGCATATGATTCCTTCATCAAGACAATATTAAAGCTGGAAGAAATCTTAGAATATAAATTGTCAGGCCTGAAAGGGGTCATAGAATGTAAAATATTTGAGTTAGAAAGGAATCACAGGCTGTGGACTGTTAGAACTTGAAAAAACTTTAGGATATAGAACTGGAGGAGACGTTAGAACATAGAATGCTAGAACTGTTAGGAGCCTTAGAAATCATCTAATCCAGGTCTCTCAGTTTACAATAAGAGAAAAGAGCCAGAAAGGGGATGTTGCATCCCTGAGGTTATACATCTAACTATTTGAGGTTTGGAACAAGATCATTCAATTTCCATAATAATCAGCTGAAGGTTTTCTTATAAAAATAGAGATTGTTTCATTGAGAGCAACACAAATTAACTACAGAGTTTTTGCTTTGTCTTGTTCATCCAAGAGTCGCCAAATATTAATACCACTCAGTTTTTAGTAAGGGATTAAAAGAAGGTGTTTTGAAGTAAAGTTGAAATGTGTTCCCCCGGAGAGATCATTTCTTGGCATTCATATTTAGATATTAAAGAAAAGCAGATAACACAGCCACTATTCTGTAGGCTTTTGGCAAAGATAGATGCATTTTTTTCAGTAGGAAAATCATAAACTTAGACTCGGATAATAAATTGCAGAAAATCAGACCATGGAGCTGCCTACAATGGGACTCTAGGGGCTCAGTTATCAGAGACTATAAGCCTGACTGCATCAATATACCTAGTGTATTGTATTGTCAATTTTGCCTTCATCAAAGACTCTCCTCTCAATTATAACAACCATCACCTCATTCAGGTGGCCATCTTCTCTTCCTTTAACTACTCTAATAACCTCCTAGCCAGGCTTCTTGCCTCCAGTCTCTCTCTTCTCATCCATCCTGAATACACTGGCAGGATGATGAATGATTATGGGAGTTGTAGTAACATTTTATGCTAACAAAATATTATCAAGGCTATTACTTCACCAGACAATCCTATGAAAGAGGACATATGCCTTACTTATTGTCTTTCTAATTGTTCATATTCCCACAGTACTTTAACACTTTCATTATGTTAGTCCTAAGAAGCAGGAAGCAAAATTTTATTATTTCCATTTAAAAGAGGAAGAAATTGAATCTTTAAGAAGTAAAATGATTTGTCCAAGATCATATAAGTCAAACAAGTCCTTAAACTAAAGGTCTAGGATCAAAGAATCACAGACTATAAAAAAAAATGAAAACTATCAAAATTATCTAGTCCAGTCTTTTCCATTTATAGATGAAGAAACTGAGTTCCACAATGCAGAAATTATTTGGCCATCATTCAGTCAGTCAGTAGCAGACTCAAGATCCCATTTCACATCATCTGACTTCTGTCTAAATCTTTGTACAGGAAAAAGGAATTTTTTACATTTCTTTAATTTAATTGGGGACCAGGAGGTCATCTTACCATAGAGATGTGTAGGGATTAACCAGCCTACAGTGACAGGAAGTAGGAACTAGGGAGCCCTCAGCTGGGCCAGCATCAGTTGCAGGCTGTCAGTTGCTGACAGATAGGAAGAGTCAGTAGTTGATAGTTAAGGCTGGGAGTTGCAGGGAAGTTGGCTGCTGGGCATGAGTTGGTTATCGGGAGTTGGTTGCTGGTAGTGTGGGTTGGCATTTAGTTGCTAGAATATAAAGGCGGGCCTGAGCTTACTGAGAGGGCTTTTGGCTTGCTTTAGTCTTTAAAGGGTTTTTTGCCTCTGGGATCTCCAGAGAGGAGGAGGTCGGTCTCATAGGCAAGGATCTGCTGTCAGTTGGCTACTGACAGTTTGGGCTGCTATAGAAAACTGATTGAAGGAATAAGTGAGTGGTAGCTGTCTATTATTTTATGGAGTTAGGGCGTTATTGAATCATTTATAGATAGTATATGTTAGATAGACCTGGTGTTTGCCAGGTAAGAAGAAGTTGTCCTCAGAAGACAGTTAGAAGTAAGAAGAATAAGAAGAACATTATACTCAGAGCAATATGGTATAATGAACAACTGTGAATGACCTAGCTATTATTAGCAATACAGTGATCCAAGACAATCCCCAAAACTCATAATGAAAAATACCATCTATCTCCAGAGAAAGAAGTGATGGAGTCTGAATACAGACTAAAACATATTATGCATTTCACTTCCTTTCTTCTTTTTTTGTTCAAGATCTCTTTAACAAAGTGATTACTATGGAAATATGTTTTACATGATTGCATTCATATAATCTATAATGGATTGTTTACTGTCTCAGGAAGGGGAAAAGGAAAGGAGAAAGAGAAAATTTAGAACTAAATTTTTTAATAAATGTTTAAAAATAAAATTTAGATATTATTTGTTCCTTGTAAGGCATTATTAAAACATATCACTGCATTCAGATGGTGTATATAATCAAATTAGGTCATTGTTACCTAAAAATGTGGATCCTAATGAAAAGCACTGGTATAACATATATTAAATCTATAACACTACTGGATATGAATCTTTGAAGAGGTAAAAAATGTGGGAAGGCTCTGATACATGCAAAATATTTGTAGCAGTATAGTTGACAATAGCAAAGAATTAAAATGAAAGTGGATAGCCATCATTTAGGGAACAGTTGAAAAAATACATCAAGGAATATGATTTTGCCTTAAGAAATTGTGCCTGTGAAGAATTAAGAAAAACTTGCTTAGAATTATATGAACTGATGAAGATAGAAGTAGGAAAAAAATCAGAAAACATAGATTGCTTAAGGATAATAATCATAGTAATACAAAGAAAAAATGCTGAAAGAAAGCAAAACTCTAATCAATAGAGTGATTAATATTGATTCCAGAGGACTGAGAGGAAAACCTGCTCTCTTTTCACAATTTAAAGGTGGATGACATCTGCAAAATAGGACATATTTTGTTAGACATGTACAACTGCTTCATTTATTTTATGTGGCTATACTGACATGATTTTTTCAATTACATGTAGAAACAATTTTTGATCATTGTTTTCTGACACTTTGCAATTCAGATTCTCTTCCTCCCTCTCTCCTTGCCTTCCCCAGTCTTCCCAAGACAGGAATAGTCTGAAATAGGTTATACCAGTGCTTTCATAGATTACATATTTCCATATTCCCTGTGCTATGACAGAAGAGGCATATCACACATACAATAAAAAACTCACAAAGGAAATAAAGTGATAAATTACTTGCTTTGATCTTTAATCAGATTCCAACAGTTCCTTCTTTGGCTGTGGAAAGCATTTTTTATTATGAGTCCCTTGGGAATATTTTGAGACCTTACTTTTTTTAAACCCTTACCTTCCATCTTGGAGCCAGTATTAGCTCCAAGGTAGAAAAGTGGTAAGGGTAGGCAATGGGGGTCAAGTGACTTGCCCAGGGTCACACAGCTGGGAAGTGTCTGAGGCCAGATTTGAACCCAGAACCTCACGTCTCTAGGCCTAGCTCTCAATCCACTGAGCTACCCAGCTGCCCCATTGAGACCTTATTTTGCTGGTAATAGTTTAGTTCTTCACATTGTAAAATATTTCTGTTACTATATGCTGTTTACCTGATTCTGCTCACTTTACTTTGCATCCATTCATATAAGTCTGTCTTTCCAGGTTTTTTTTAACTCATCTATTTGAAATTTCATATGGAACAGAAATATTCCATTGTAACCATATACCCATGTGGTTATACTTCTTTTGAAAAAGGAGGAAAGATAAAATAAAATAAAATGGGGAAAAGGAGGGTTCTATAAGTAAGAGAGATGTCAATATGAAATGACAATGATCTGAGAAAGAGAAGAACATCAACAAAGCATTTCCTTTACAAATAAAAATGAAATAGTAATGACACTAGTAATAAATGCTAGTAATAAAAATAGTAAATAATATCCTTTAAGATATGTAAGAGTTTTAATACTAATTCCAGTATGTTTTCTATCAGAAACAATTCTGCAGCATTTTGTCATCTATAATTGTTATTATGTAACTGAAAATAAAATTGATTCCACAAAAGTAAAGAGAAAAAGGGACACAGAATGGGTAAATTTTGATCAGAGTAAAGATTAGGATGGAATAGGAAGGAGTCTAAGATCTTTCAGAGTAAAAATTCTTCTATTTCCTCTTTGTATCATCAATTTGCACAGTCTTACATATAATAGGAGCTTAACAAATTATTTGTATTAAACTATGCTCTTTTATATTAATATAATCATTTTAATTGATTTGAATAAAGAAAAGGATTTAATGGAAGGTTGAAAAATATTTCCAAACCTCAAAAGAAAGGATGGAATCTCTGTTACCTTATTCAATGACCTAAATTCTCTAGTAACTAAGAATCATGCACACCTAGAGCATAGAGAGATGATGTCCTCACTATTGACTATAAATCCCAGGAGGATCATTAAGTATCATCTGAGTCCTTAATGCAACAAATAGCTAGCAGAGGTTGCTTTCAGTGTTAACCAGTCTGATGATAGATGGTCACATTCCTGCAGCATTTTAAGGTTTACAAAGTGCCTTCCTCCCAACATCCCCTTAAGACAATGACCAAAGGGAGGTGGAGCCAAGTTGATGGAGTAGAGACATGGAAAGCTCAAACCTCTTTGAGAATCCTTTCTAATCAACCTTAAAATATTGCTTCAAAACAAACACTGGAGGGAGAGAATGAACAAGGAGATGGAGCAAAGCAAATTTCCAATAGAAAACAACTTATTATGTAGTCAGGATAGAATCTGCTTCACTTATGTGAGAAGGGAGCACAATGCACAGCAGGGCCATGTAGTCCACAGCAAGGATTACTGGCACAAACCAATAGCAAGCCCTGACCCTAACCCAAACCTACTGTTTCATATTCTGAACCTGGGCTCAAGTCATCTTCAAGACCAAGAGACCCTGCCCAAGCCTACAGTGAGGACTCAAACGCCAGTACAAGGCAGCCTACAGTGTACCTGGCCAGTGTAAGTATGACAAGACCCACTCAACAAATTACTCATGGGTTGACAAACCAGGATGTGAGTAATGATTCTGAGATTACAGGAAGGTCAAACTGACAGACAAATACACAGAGCCCTCTTGCTGATCAATGACAAAATTTAATGATTTGGGGTACATACTTTATAAGGAAAATGATGTAGGCTAAGGGATTAGGTAAACCTTTTGCAGAGATAATGGTTAGTAATGACTTACAAGATAGAGACAATGAATGTAGATTACCTCAGTGGCTCTAAATAGAGTTTTCTATAGGATAATAAATCATAGGTAATATGTAACCATCTAGTTTAGATTCTCAGGGAAATGTTTGCTTCAGTGGGTTTGTCTAGAATAGCAAGTTATTTACCAAGTACATCAGACAGGGGTGGAAAAGAGGGGTTTTAGGGCTTCATGTGAGGAGTGTTTCTGGCCAGACCATGGCTTTGATTTTACTGGTGTCCACTCTCTCTACTGGGGGCCTGGAGCCCCTGTACAAGACTAAAGTGAAGCCCTGAGCCACAGCACAAGTTAGCTTACAGTGCTCTGAGCCCCGCAAGTCATCATTAGGCCCCGGATGAGATTGAATAAGTGGTGGGAGGTAGATTTGAGAGTTCCCAACCCATCATCCATCAGACTACCTTGAAAAAATTGAAATTTGAAAAAAGCCAAGAACCAGAGCTGAGGGAAGCAGCAAGGAAGAACTGAGGTTTAAGAGAGTTCCTCCTTTATCCTAAGAACAGAGCCCACTTTTAAGATGAAAGCAAAAGTCAAGAAAAAGACTAGGAAAATGAGAAAACATTAAAAAACCCACCTAATCATAGAAAAATATTATAGACATAAAGAGCAAGGTACAAACTCAGAAGAAGCTACATGAAAAGCTTCAAATAAAAATGGGAATTTGAAGACTTCCGGTTAAGATGGCGGCAGAGTAAGGAGCAGCTGCTCGATCTCTCCTGACCAAAGCATACAGGACTCCTCAAGGGGAAATAAAAATGAGTCCAGAAGAACGAAGGAACCCCACAACAGGGCGCAGCATTGAAGGTACGCTGAATCGGGGCATTTTCACGCTATAAAGGGATGAAACAGCTCTCACCAAAACGCGAGAGGAAGAACACCCTCCCCAACCCCCCACACCGCACACCTCGCACAACGCCAAGGCACAAGTGTGAAAACAGGACTGGGGCAACCAGATAATCACTGGCAGCCCCAGGGCTTGTACCTGTGTGCTGCAAGAGGAGGGACCCCAGGTGGCTGGGGGCATGCACTGACTTTCCCCAAGCATCCACATGGGTGAAGGTACCACCTCAGGCAAGGACAAAGGCCTCTAAAACACAGCCTTTCCCAAACGCTGGAGGCATCGCCTCAGGTGCGAATAAAGATCTCCAGCCCACGGACTTTCACTACCTTCTGCGGGGATGAAGGCAGCTCCCTAAGAGCATCAGCACAGGCAAAGGCAGTGCTTTAGGCTTGAATAACGATGTCCAGCCCAGGCTTGGACCTCCAGTGAGGACCCGGTGCAGACCTGAGCGTGGCTGTGGAAGCAGCCCCAAAGACTGCTGAAGGAACCTCGGGCAGAGGGGCAGACCGGGAACTACCAGGAGGCCTGACCCCGAGGACAAGGAGACCAGAGCCTGGAGCTTGTAAGGCCCAGGCAGACCCTGAGTGCAAAGACAAAGCTGAAAAGGGGCGGGGCTAACAATGGCCAGCAATAAGGAAGTGCAGAAGAAAAAGACTATCAAGAGAAACTCTTGAGTTTAAAAGAGTTTAAAAGTTTAAAAGGCAGAATTTCGCAATTGGAAAGTGAGACAAGTCAACTGAAGACCAAAAATGACCAGATTGAAAAGGAAACCCAAAACATTATAGCCGAAAACCAAAACATTAAAGCCGAAAACCAAACCATTAAAGCCGAAAACCAGTCCTTAAAGGCTAGAATCGAACATTTAGAAACCAATGATCTCTCAAGACAACAAGAACAAATAAAACAAAGTCAAAAGACTGATAAAATAGAGGGAAACATGAAATATCTCAATGAGAGAGTGATAGACCAAGAAAACCGGTCTAGAAGAGACAACTTGAGAATCATTGGTCTTCCAGAAAAGGCAGAAATTAATAGAAACTTGGACTCCATACTTAAAGAAATTAATCAGCAAAATTGCCCTGAAGTTCTACAACAAGAGGGCAATATAGACATTGAAAGGATCCATAGATCACCCTCTACACTGGACCCAGAAAAGTCAACACCCAGAAATATAATAGCAAAATTGAAGAGCTTTCAAGTTAAAGAAAAAATCTTACAAGACGCCAGAAAGAGACAATTCAAATATCAAGGAGCACCAATAAGGATCACACAGGATCTGGCAGCCTCAACGCTAAAAGACCGGAAGGCTTGGAATACAATATTCAGAAAGGCAAGAGAGCTGGGCCTTCAGCCATGAATCAACTACCCAGCGAAACTAACCATATACTTTCAGGGGAAAGTATGGGCATTCAACAAAATTGAAGAATCCCAAGTTTTTGCACAAAAGAGACCGGGACTAAATGGAAAGTTTGACACTCAACCACAAATATCAAGAGAAAGATGAAAAGGTAAATAAGAAACAGAGGGAAAAAGAAAGAAAACTCATAGTCTTTTAAGCTTGACTCTTTAAGAGCATAAATAAGATCTGATTATCTGTATTACTAGGTGGAGAAATGCTATGTATAATTCTCTGTAGTGAACTCTATACACTATTATAATATTCACTATTATAGCAACCAGAAGAATAATTCATAGGGAGAGGACAGGATACTAAATGGTCTAAGAAGACATAGGGGGTGGGAAAGAGGGGGGAATAGCAGGAGACACCAAGAAAAATCCGAGCAAATAAGAAAAATAAGATATTCTGTTACACACAAAGAGGGCATGGGAAGGGTTGGGAATAAATAATACCATAAGAAGGAGAGGAAGAGAGCATAATCAAACCTTACTCTCAGTGTAATCAACCCGGAGAAGGAAGAGAAGCTTTATTATCCATCCGGATAAAAAACTCTATCTAACCCTACTGAGAAAGTCAGAAGGGATAAACCAAAGGGAGCAGGGGACTGGGGAGGCCAAAAAAGGGAGGGGAGAAGAAGGTGGAGGGAATTCATTTTGTCTTTAAAAAACAAAAATAGGGGAACAACAAGGGAGGGGGAAGAAAGGGAAGTCAATCAAGGGAGGGGATAAGGGATACTGGCTCAAAGCAAACCACTGGTGGAAAAGAAAATAATGTAATAAGAAGGAGAGGGGCTAGGGGAGGATACAAAAATGTCAGTGAATACACAACTAACAATTGTAACTTTGAATGTGAATGGGATGAACTCGCTCATAAAACGGAAGCAAATAGCAGAGTGGATCAGAAACCAAAATCCTACCATAGGTTGTCTAGAAGAAACACACATGAGGCGGGTAGACACACACAAGTTCAAGGTTAAGGGTATGAGCAAAATCTTTTGGGCATCAAATGAGAAAAAGAAGGCAGGAGTGGCTATCATGATCTCTGACAAAGCCAAAGTAAAAATAGATATGATTAAAAAAGACAGGGAAGGTCATTACATCCTGATTAAAGGGAGTATAAACAATGAGGAAATAATACTGCTCAATATATATGCACCAAGTGGTATAGTATCCAAATTCATAAAGGAGAAACTGGCAGAGCTCAAGAAGGAAATAGATAGTAAAACCATATTAGTGGGAGATCTAAATATTCCTCTTTCAGATCTAGATAAATCAAACCAAAAAACAAATAAGAAAGAGGTAAGAGAGATGAATGAAGTCCTAGAAAAATTAGATTTAATTGATATGTGGAGAAAAATAAATAGGGACAAAAAGGAATACACCTTCTTTTCAGCTGCACATGGTACATTTACAAAGATTGACTATGTAATAGGGCATAGAATCATGGCAAACAAATGCAAAAGAGCAGATATAATAAATGTAACCTTCTTAGATCATAATGCGATAAAAATAATAATCAGTAAGGGCACCTGGACAGGCAAATCAAAAACCACTTGGAAATTAAACAATATGATTCTCCAAAACCAAATTGTCAAAGAAGAAATCATAGAAACTATCAACAATTTCATTGAAGAGAATGACAATGATGAGACATCCTACCAAACTCTGTGAGATGCAGCCAAGGCAGTACTCAGGGGGAAATTTATATCCTTGAGTGCATATATTAACAAATTAAGGAAGGCAGAGATTAATGAATTGGGCATGCAACTCAAAAAATTAGAAAGTGAGCAAATAAAAACCCCCCAGATGAAAACTAAATTAGAAATACTAAAAATTAAGGGAGAAATTAATAAAATCAAAAGTAAAAGAACTATTGAATTAATAAATAAGACTAGAAGCTGGTATTTTGAAAAAACAGATAAAATAGATAAAGTACTAGTCAATCTAATAAGAAAAAGGAAAGAAGAAAACCAAATTGAGAGTATTAGAGATGAAAAGGGAGACTTCACCTATAATGAAGGGGAAATTAAGGCAATCATTAAGAACTATTTCGCCCAATTATATGGCAACAAATATAACAATTTAGGAGATATGGACGAATATTTACAAAAATATAAATTGCCTAGATTAACAGCAGAAGAAATAGAATACCTAAATAATCCCATATCAGAAATAGAAATTGAACAAGCCATTAAAGAACTCCTTAAGAAAAAATCACAGGACCTGATGGATTCACAAGTGAATTCTATCAGACATTCAAAGAGCAAATAATCCCAATACTATACAAATTATTTGATATGATAAGCAAAGAAGGAGTCCTACCAAATTCCTTTTAGGACACAAATATGGTACTGATTCCAAAGCCAGGGAGACCAAAAACAGAGAAAGAAAACTATAGACAAATCTCCCTAATGAACATAAATGCAAAAATCTTAAATAGAATATTAGCAAAGAGACTCCAGCAAGTAATTAAGAAGGTCATCCACCATGATCAGGTGGGATTTATACCAGGAATGCAAGCATGGTTCAACATTAGGAAAACCATCCACATAATTGACCATATCAACAGTCTAACAAACAAAAACCACATGATTATCTCAATAGGTGCTGAAAAAGCCTTTGACAAAATACAGCATCCATTCCTATTGAAAACCCTGGAAAGTATAGGAATAGAAGGACCCTTCCTAAAAATAATAAACAGTATATACCTAAAACCATCAACAAGCATTATATGCAATGGGGATAAATTAGAAGCCTTCCCAATAAGATCAGGAGTGAAACAAGGATGCCAATTATCACCTCTATTATTCAACATAGTACTAGAAACACTAGCAATAGCAATTAGAGAAGAAAAAGAAATTGAAGGTATCAAAATAGGCAAGGAGGAGACTAAGCTATCACTCTTTGCAGATGATATGATGGTCTACTTAAAAAATCCTAGAGAATCAACTAAGAGGCTGGTAGAAATAATCAACAACTTTAGCAAAGTTGCAGGATACAAAATAAATGCACATAAATCATCAGCATTTCTATACATTTCCAACACATTAGAACAGCAAGAGGTAGAAAGAGAAACACCATTTAAAATCACCCTAGACAATATAAAATACTTGGGAATCAATCTAACAAAACAAATACAGCTATTATACGAAAACAACTACAAAACACTTTCCAAACAAATTAAACTGGACTTCAACAATTGGAAAGCCATTAACTGTTCATGGGTAGGACGAGCTAACATAATAAAAATGAACATCCTACCCAAATTAATTTACCTATTTAGTGCCATACCTATCAAGCTACCAAAAAACTTCTTTACTGAATTACGAAAAACTATAACAAATTTCATTTGGAATAACAAAAGATCAAGAATAGCAAGGGAAATAATGAAAAAAAATGTGAAGGAAGGGGGCCTAGCAGTACCAGATATCAAACTATACTATAAAGCAGCAGTCATTAAATCAATATGGTACTGGCTAAGAGATAGAAGGGAAGATCAGTGGAATAGACTCGAGGTTAATGATGTCAGCAAGACAGTGTATGATAAACCCAAAGAGCCCAACTTTTGGGACATGAATCCACTATTTGACAAAAACTGCTGGGAAATTTGGAAAACAATATGGGAGAGATTAGGTTTAGATCAACATCTCACACCCTACACCAAGATAAATTCAGAATGGGTGAACGACTTGAATATAAAGAGGGAAACTATAAACAAGTTAAGTGAACACAGAATAGTATACTTGTCAGATCTCTGGGAAAGGAAAGATGTTAAAACCAAGCAAGAGTTAGAGAAAATTACAAAATGTAAATTAAATGGTTTTGATTATATTAAACTAAAAAGTTTTTGTACAAACAAAAACAATGTGGTCAAAATCAGAAGGGAAACAACAACCTGGGGAAAAATCTTTATAACAAAAAACTCTGACAGGGGTCTAATCACTCAAATATACAAGGAGTTAAAGCAATTGTATAAAAAATCAAGCCATTTCCCAATTGGTAAATGGGCAAGAGACGTGAATAGGCAATTTACAGGTAAAGAAATCAAAAGTATCAATAAGCACATGAGAAAGTGTTCTAAATCTCTAATAATTAGAGAAATGCAAATCAAAACAACTCTGAGGTATCACCTCATACCTAGCAGATTGGCTAAAATGAAAGAAGGGGAGAGTAATGAATGTTGGAGGTGATGTGGCAAAATTGGGACATTGATGCATTGCTGGTGGAGTTGTAAACTGATCCAACCATTATGGCTGACAATTTGGAACTATGCCCAAAGGGCTATAAAAGACTGCCTGCCCTTTGATCCAGCCATACCATTGCTGGGTTTGTACCCCAAACAGATCATAGATAAACAGACTTGTACGAAAATATTTATAGCTGCGCTTTTTGTAGTGGCAAAAAACTGGAAAATGATGGGATGTCCTTCAATTGGGGAATGGCTGAACAAATTGTGGTATATGCGGGTGATGGAATACTATTGTGCTAAAAGGAATAATAAACTGGAGGAATTCCATGCAAATTGGAGAGACCTCCAGGAAGTGATCCAGAGCGAAAGGAGCAGAGCCTGAAGAACATTGTACACAGAGACTGATATACTATGGTAAAATCAAATGTAATGGGCTCCTGTACCAGCAGCACTGCAATGACACAAGACAGCTCTGAGGAATTTATGGTAAAGATGCTACCCACATTCAGAGGAAGGACTGCAGGAGAGGAAACATATAAGATAAACAATTGCTTCAATGCATGGGCTGAGGCGGACATGAATGGGAAATAGACCCTGAAGAAGGACACATGTTACAACCAGTGAAAATGTGCATTGGCCATGGGTGGGGGGACAGCGGGGGGGTGAAGGGGAAAGTAGGGCCATAATGTATGTAAACAGGCTAAAAACGAATAATAATAAATGTCTAATTAAAAAAAAATTGGAATTTGTCTCAGACTATGAGGGAGCTAAAAAAGGATTTCAAAAATCAAATAAGAGAGGCAGAGGAAAGATGAGCAAGAGAAATGAAAGTGATACAAAATAAAATAACACCTTAAAAAATCACAATTAGCCAAATGGAAAAAAGCAGTATAAAAATCTAGTAAACAAAAGTTTTTTTTAAAAAAAGGAGAATTGATCAAATGGAAAAAAGAGATACAAAAATCCTATGCAGAAAAGAGCTTCTTAAAAAGAATTGGCCAAATGGAAAAGGAGGTTCAAAAGCTCATGGAAGAAAATAAGATTTTAAGATTAGAATTGGGCAAGTAGAAACTAATGACTTCCTGAGACATCAAGAAATAACAAAACAAAAGAGTGAAAAAGTGGAAGAGAATATGAACCATCTCATTGAAAAAAACAACTGACCTGGAAAATAGGTTCAGGAAAGACAATTTAAGAATTACTGGATTACCTAAAAGCCATGATCCAAACAACAACAACAAAAAAGCCTTGACATCATGTTAAAAGAAATTATCAAAAGAAACTGGCCTGATATTCTTGAAAAGAGGGTAAAACAGAAATTGAAAAAATACACCAATCACCTTCTGAAACAAATTTTCAAATAATAACTGCTAAGAATATTATAGCCAAATTCCAGAGCTCCCAGAACAACATGAAAATATTGCAAGCAGCCAGAAATAAATAATTCAAATGATCTCACATAAAGACACACAAAAATATTACATTGGAGGGGAGGATGAAGGAGATGATGAGCAATGCTTAAACCCTACTCTCATTGGAATTGACTCTAAGAAAGAATAAGAACCATACCCATTTGGATATAGAATCTTATCAATCAGTGGTGGAGGGGTAACACAAGGGGGTGGAGAAGGAAGAAAAGGAAGAGGGAAGTCAAGGCATGGTGATGTGATTAAAAGCAAAACACTCCTGAGAAAGGTCAGAGTGAATGGAGAACGAGCAATAACAAAAAAGGGAAACTAGATAGAGGGGAATATATAGTTAATAATCACAACTCTGAAGGTGAATAGGATGAATCCACCCATAAAACTGAACTGGATAGTTAGAGTGGATTAAAAACTAGAATCCTTTGATGTGTTGTTTATAAGAAACACATTTGAGGCAGGGAGATACCCACAGAGGAAACATAAGGGGCTAGAGCAGAATTTATTATGCTTCAGGTGAAATAAAAAATTCATAAAAAGCAATTATTATCTCAGACAAAGCTAAAACAAAAGTAGATCTAATTAAAAGAAACAAGGAAGTAAATTACATCTTGATAAAAGGGATCATAAACAATGAAGTAATAACAATATTAACCACATATACACCAAATAGTATCACTTCCAAATTTTCAAAGGAGAGATTAAATGAGCTACAGAAGGAAAATGACAGTAAAACTACACTAGGAGGGTCACCTCAATTTTCTCCTCTCAAAACTATATAAATCAAACCAAAAAATAAACAAGAAAGAAGTTAACGAGGTGAATGAAATATTAGAAAAAATAGATTTAATCAATTTCTGGAGAAAACTGAATAGGAATAGAAAAGAATATATCTTTTTTCTTAGGAGTACATGGCACCTACACAAAAACTGACCACGTATTAGTGCAAAAAAAGCCTTACAACTAAATGCAGAAAAACAGAAATAATAAGTCCTTCCTTTTCAGATCATAATACAATAAAATTATAATTAATAATGGTCCATAGGAGGAAAAATTTTTAATTAACTGGAAACTAAATAATCTAACTCTAAAAAGGGGGTAGGTCAAAAAATAAATTATAATAATAGTCAGTTTTAGGGATAAGAACTCATTATTTGACTAAAACTTCTAGGAAAATTAGAAAACGATGTTACAGAAATTAGATATAGACCAGTATCTCAAACCCTATAACAAGATAAGGTTGAAATGGGTGTATAATTTAGACATAAAGGATGATCCCATAAGCAAATTAGTGCAAGACAGAATAGTCTGCCTGTCAGATCAATGGAGATGGGAAGAATTTGTGAACAAACAAGAGATAGAATAATTACAATATATAAAATGAATAATCTTGATTACATTACATTTAAAAGTTTTTCTATAAACAGAACTAATGTAACCAAGATTAGAAGGGAAACAACAAACTGAAGGTGGGTAGGAATTTAATAGCAAATTTCTCTGATAAAGGTCTAATTTCTCAAATATGTAGAGAATTAAATCAAATTTATGAGCATACAAAGCATTCATCAATTGACAAATGATAAAAGGATAGGAACAAGTAGTTTTCAAATGAAGAAATCAAAGCTATTAATAATTATATTAAAGTATTCTAAATCACTCTTGATTGGAGAAATGCAAATTAAAACAACTTTGAAGTATCACCTCACACCTATCTGATTGGCCAATATAGCCATTGTAATGCAGGGTTGCTGCAAGAATCTCTTGCATTTGCAAAACCAACAGAAGTGACCCTCATAGTTGGAAAACGGAATGTTGACTGAGCTTGACCCTAGTCTCCTGGGCAAAAAACCATTGGAGCCTGGGACTATAAATATCCCTGGAGTACTATCCTGGGGGCTTTTGCTTTTGGCTTTTGCCTGATTTCCCTTGACCTTTCCCTTGACATCCTGCTATCCCCTACATCTCCCATTCGGCCCTGGGAGGAGGGAATTTTGGGGGGAGGAAAACATGGGATTAGTTTCCTTAGGCAGGCAGGGACAATCTTAGACCAGGACACTACCTCATTTATCAAGCTGCTAAACCCTTCTACTTCAGGATAGTGAAATTTATCTCTGGCTGAGGGGCTGGTTCCCTCAGCCTGATCCCCATCTTCTGTGACCCTCCCCCAGGACTAGCTTCACCCTTAGCAATTAGTTACCAGACCTGAACCCTTTTCCCTCAGCTTACCCTTGTCTTAGTAAACCCTTGGCTTTTATCCAAAGAGCTTCTGTTAATTTATTATACCATCAACTAGGGCCAAGGCTGAAGAGGAAAGATAACTTTCCTTCATTTCTTGAGGGCTAAACCAGGTATCCATCTTGGACAGTAAGAGATTCAGGTTCACTTCCTGAAGGCTTAGAGTTTCTCTCCAGAAGGGAGGTGTTTCTTACTCCTTCCCTCAAGGGAGCTTAGTTACAGCAGGGAGACTGGTTAAAACTTTCAGTCAGACCCATAGTATCTCTGGCTGACCCAAATCATCCTGTACTAAAGAGATAGCCTCCCTGCCCTGAAGACTCAACTTGATACCACTGAAGCCCCAAATACAAGCTTAATACAAGCCCTTCATGAGCCTACCTTATTATTCCTTCATTACACATAAAGGAAAGTGATAAATTTTGGAGATGTAGGAAAATTGAGACATTAATGCATTATTGGTGGAGTTGTGAACTGATCAAACCATTTTGGAGGGTAATTTTGAATTATGCCCAAAAGGCTATAAAATTGCATATCCTTTAATCCTGTACTTCCACTACCAAATCTATATCCCTTAGAGAATAAAAAATAGGGGCAAAGGTCCTACTTGTATGAAAATATTTATAGCAGCTCCTTTTGTGATGGCAAAGATTTGGAAATTAAGGGGATATCCATCAATTGGAAATGGTTGAACAAATTGTAGTACATGATTATAATGGAATATTATTGTGCTATAAGAAATGATAAACAGGATAATTTCAGAAAAAGCAGAGTGAAATAAGAAGAACCAGTAGCACATTGTACACAGAAACATTATACATTGATCAACTGTGAAAGACTTAGCAACTCAGCAATACAATCATCTGGAACAATTCTGAAGGACTTATGACAGAACACTATCCAACTCCAGAGAAAGAATTGTTGAGGTCAGAATGCATATCAAAGCCACTATTTTCACTTTGTTTTATTTATGTTTTTAATTTTGAGTGTTAGTTTTATATGAATATTCTCTTACCAATATGTAAGTAAGTTCTGCATGATAAGACATATATAACCCAGATCATATTGCTTAACATCTCTGAAAGGGGGAGGAAGGGAGGGAGGGAGAGAGACAATTTGGATCTTATAAAATGTATGTTGAAAAGCGTTGTTTCATGTAATTGAGAAAATTTTATATACATATGTGTATACTATATAATATTATATACCATATTTTTACATATATAATATTATCTCCATTTTACAAAAGAAGAAACTGAGACTCCAAAAGATGAAGGAATTTGCAAGTGGACACACAAATAACTAGGGCAGCTAAGAGGCACAGTGGATAAAATGCTAGATCTAAAGTCTGGAAGACTCATCTTCCTGAATTCAAATCTGGCCTCATATTCTTACTAGCTATGTGACTCTGGGCAAGCTACTTATCCTGTTTGCCTCAGTTTCCTCATCTGTAAATGAGTTGGAGAAGGAAATGGCAAGCCATTACAGTATCTTTGCCAAGAAAGTCTCCAATAAGGTCCACAAAGAATTGGACAGGACTGAAATGACTGAAGAGTTTCAAAATAACAAATTATTTTTATATAGCATGACCTAGAGGTCCTTAACCTCTCCCAGAAGACTTTCCCCTGATTCCATCTCCCATGAACATTCCTCTTAGGCAATCACAATAGATGGAGAGAAAGAGATAGAGATAAATATATATATATATGCATACATAGTATTTGTGTGTAAAAATATACATATGTGATTACATATGTATACATACAAGTACACACATATGTGTGTTTATCTTTCTTGTGTACTTAGCATGTGATGTTGAATATTTGAGTTTCTGAATATGAATCTTATCTCTCTACTGGACTATAAATTCTATTAGGGCAGAAACTTGTCAAACTTTGCATCTCCATAATTTCCAAATGTAGTGCTCAATACACAAGCAGATGCTTAAGGTATGCCTATTGAGCTGAATTTAGAAGATGGCATTGAACAAGTAAATATATATTAAACATTTTTTGTATACCAAACCTTGGGCTAAGTTTTCTGCCTCAAATGTATGGCAAAGCCATCAAACAACATCTCTTCTTTATGAATCTGAAAGCAGCTGGAACCCAAATGCTTCTAAGATAATTAAGACTGTTGTCTTTAGAAAGAAGTGGCTAGCACTGGCTGACAATTTTCACATTCACAGCTTTGAATATTTTGTGACAAGATGTAGGAGAAATATGAGACTGAGGAGACAAAACAGTAAAGCAAATGAAGGCAGTTAAATGATCAAACCTTTTTGATGAAGTAACTAACCACATAAACTTGGTAGCTTGGTCACTCATCTCTAAATTCACCCTTTTCCACAGGTTGTCAACAAGCTGAGTCAGCACCAAGGGCAGCAGCCTCCAGCAGGCTGCAAACTCTTCAAAGGAGGTCCTGCAGTAGGCAAAATCCCTAAAAGTAAACAGTAAGCTCATACATTATGCCAATCAGGGAATGATTATTCACATTGCAAAAGGATTCTTCTTGTTACATAAGGTCATTATATGACAACGAGAAGAGGGATTTTTTTAAATATACATTTCACATTGCACATTTTTAAAAATCTAAATTTTTCCAGAATTTGTCACATCACAAAAAAATGTTCCCTATATTAAGAGCCCTGGATTTACCCTCAAAGGACTTGGGTTCAAATTACCCTTGAGTTTTATTAACTATGTGACCCATAGGCAGGTCACAACCACTTTAAGCATGTTTCCTCTCCTTTAAAATGGGGATAATAATACCTATGATACTTCTGTGAAGGTCAAATGGGATAAAGTTATCTAAAGAGCTTTGTAAGCCTTAAAGCACTATATAAATACTCTTTACTTATATGCCTTTGGAAAAATAATTTCACTTCAGGCCTCTGTAAGAAGATGAGATTAGCCTAGACCAGGGATTCTTAACCAGGAGTATATGAATTGGGTTTGTGTTTTTTCTAAAAAAACACAATGTTGATAACTATTTCAATATATTATTTTCTTTTCTAACTATAAATTTTATGCATTTAAAGATTTTATTCTAAGAAGGGGTCCTTAGACTTCAATAGATTTCCTGAGGAGTCTATGACACAAAAAAGTCTGAAATCTCAGCCTAGAAGATCTCTAAGGTCATCAGAAATCATGAAATTTGAATTACCGTAGTATTTTAAGGTTTACAAACTTTTACAAAGAACTCTTTTTGAGTTGGATAGTACAAGTATTAATTTTCCCCATTTTATTCTCAATCATCTAGGTCTTTAAAACACTTTTCTCACAATCACCTATCTTTGATATTTACAAGCTGGGTAACCTAGACAAGCCAACTAACCTCTTTGGGCCTCAGTTTCTTCCTCTGTAAAACAAAATAAATAATAAAAATGTCAGAATTATTTAAGTTTATTTATTTATTCAGTGCCTTGCCAATAAAATTACCAAAAGATTAGTTTGTAAAGCTATAAAATTACAACAAAATTCATCTGGAGAAAAAAAATGGTCAAGAATCTCAAGAGGAATGATTAAAAATAAGTGGGAAGGAGATCTGGCAGTACTAGCTCTTGAATTATGCAACAAAGTAGTAATAATCAAAATGACTTGGTACTGGTTAAAAAATGTAGAGGTCAATTATTGGAACAGATTAGGCAAATAACATACCAAGGAAAATGTAACTCTCAATAAGACTTTAATAAATCTAAAGCTACAAATAATGAGATAAAGATTATTTTAAAAACTCCTCTGAAGACTAGGATAAAGGCTGTAGAAATTAGGTTTATACTAAAACTTCTATGAAAAACCAAAATTAAGTCCAAGGAATACATGGCTTTGTTTTAAAGGTAATAGCATAAAGAAATAAGAAGAACAAGGAATACATTTCCTTTGAGATTTATATATAGGTAAAGAGCTCATGACCAAACAAAAGATAGACTAAAATAAATAAAATTAATAATTTCAATTACATAAAATTTTAAATTTTTTGCACAGACAAAAGCAATGCAGCTAAGATTAAAAAGGAAATTGCCTACAAAAAAAGGTGTTGTACCAACTTTCTTTGATAAAGGTCTTAAGTTCTCAAAGACATCCAAGCTGTCAAAAGATATGAAAAAAGGCTCTAAATCAATGATTGAGAAAATCAAACTAAAGCACCTCAGAAGTTCTATCTCGCATTCATATAATTAGCAAGGTTGACAAAAATCTAAATAAACATTGAAAATGTGGAGAATTTTGGCATATTAATAGACTGGTGGTATAGCTGTAAATTGGTTGTTATTCTGAAAAACAATTTGGAACTATGTCCCCCAAAGTAACAAACTATGCACACTCTTTGATTCAGTGATACCATTACTAGGTCTATTCTCCCAAAGAACTTTTTTTAAATAAGGAAAAAAAAAA
>NC_058135.1:218658717-218712041 GCF_016433145.1 Gracilinanus agilis
TAAATAAGGAAAAAAAAAAAAAAAATATATATATGTATATATATATATATATATATATATATACAAAATATTGATAGTAGCTCTTTTTGCAGAAGCAAAGAACTAGAAACTATTCATTGGATAATGACTGAACAAAATATGTTTAAAAATGTAATGTAATAATACAATTGTTCCTTAAGATGTGCTAAAAAGGATGGTTTTGAAGAAATTCAGGAAGACCTTTATGTCATTTAGTCAACTAGCCTTTATTAAATACCTATACTATGTATGAGGCACCACGCTAAATTTTAGGGATATAAAAAGGCAATAAAAAACTATAATTTTAAAGATCTCTCAGTCTAACAGACTAATTAACTATTGCAGAAAGAAGTGAGAAGAGTCATGAGAACAATTTATACAATAACTTTTTTTTTACTTTAATGTTTAATGGTCTTTTCAAGTATGTTTCTACATGTAATCAGCAACATCTTTGTATTCTTAGGTACCTGAGCTTTATCCTAGGAAACTTATTTTCTTAACAATCCCAATTATGCCAAAAACTAGGTGAGGTTGCATTGCATTGCACCCTGATCAATTCTGATCAATACATTTTGATCAGAACAATGATTTCAGAGGACCAACAATGAAATACACTACCCACTACCTGACAAAGAGGTGATATACCCAAGATGCTGACTAAGATATACATTTTTGAACATAACCAATTCCAGCATGTGAACATCCATATTTGTATCAAGGTTATTGAGGGTTTTCTCCAGGGTAGACAGAGAGAAGCAGGAGAAAGAAAATATGAATGTGTGTTAATCGGTGATCAAATATAATAAAATTATTTTAAAAGAACACTGAATTTAATGTCAGAGGATATGAAATTCAGATCTTAGTTCCTCCACTATCTACCTACAAGACCTTTAATAAGACTTCAGTTTTCTCATTTGTAATAGTATGTAATTGGATTAATGACCTCAGTATCTCTTCCAGAACTAAATCCATGATGCAATAATATGACATTTTTGTTTAATTGAGTAATTTACTCACACCCCTATGTGGCTCCTGAATCAGAGCCAGGATTTTAATTCGTTTCTTTTTATTCCAAATCCAATGCTCTTTGCATTATAACATGCTACAATAAAAAAAAAACTTGAACTTAAACTACCTACCATAATCACATAGACATCCCAGAAGCTAGCTTTAGTAGCAAAAATATTCAACCAGATTTGAACAAGAAAGGAAGCATAGTGTAGTGAATTAAAACTGCACTTAAAGTGAAGACAGGTTGAAATGCTACACCAGATACATAATAGTTATGTGACCCTGGGCAAGTCACCTAACATTTTTTAACTTTAGTTTCTTCATCTATAAAACAAGAACATTAGAGTGGATGATCTCTAAGGTTCCTTCTAACTTTAAATTTATTGTGCACAAGAGGAGCTCCTCAGAGATCTCTTTCCTGGTGGAAAAAGAAAAAAAATATTCTGTTCCCTAAAAGCTGGCTTTTGTCCATGGTGGTGTCAACTTTCCTCTTAATGGATAATTCCCTAACAAAGCTGTTCCTTTGATTGGAATTCAAAGCCAGGGAAGAAGACTCTGTAATTTTCCCCTCTTGGCTCCTTTTGACCAATTCACAGGGTATATTTAGTTATGGATAAAAACTGAACTTCACCGATGAAAAAGAAATTATAATAATGGCCTCATTTCTCTGGTATTTTAAGGTTTATAAAACATTTCCTTCACATCCTCCCATGAGGTAGGGAGTACAAGTATTCTCACATTCTGGAAGAAACTGAGACCCATAGAAAGAAAGTGACTTGCCCAAGTTTGCACAGATGTAATGCCAGACATGAGACTAATTTTATTAATTTTACATTTTACTAAGAGTAATCCAAAAGAAAAAATTACTCCAATATTTTTGTCACTAGAGAAACTCTGTTTCTCTATCATCTTAGAGATGTGTCAGCATCATAGAATCCCAGAACTGCGAGAGGCCTTAGAGCACAAAATATAGAATAGCTCATCTTCGAGGAAAGATATAACTTAGAATTCTAAGACTAGAAAGGACCTTAGCACAAAGAAGAACCCATGTCAGAGATGTAAAGGACCTTAGATACCATTTACTCTAACAATGTGGTTCTACAGAGGACAACAATGGAGGGGCACAAGGGAGGAGAAGTCAGATGTCCAAGAGCAAGTGCCTTGTTAATAACAGAACTGACTTAGAACTGGATTATAATTTAGCCTATTACCAAAGCCCTGTCTTAATCCAGAATCCCCTCTACCAAGGTTATATGCTTAACATTTCATTCAACATCAGATTAGGGAACAGATTTAAATTTCATAGAACTATAGAATTTTGAGAAGAGATAGAACTTGGAGATTAGCTGGTCCAAATCTTTCATTTAATAAGGAGACCCAGTGGCAGCTGAGTAGCTCAGTGGATTGAGAGTCAGGCCTTAGAGACTGGAGGTCCTAGATTCAAATATCTCCTCATATACTTCCTAGCTGTGTGACCCTGGGCAAGTCACTAAATCCCCATTGCCTAGCCCTTACCACTATTCTGCCTTGGAACAAATACACAGTATTGATTCTAAGATGGAAGGTAAGGGTTTAAAAATAAAATAAAATAAAGACAGGGAGACCCAGTAAGAGCAAGTGGATAGAATCTCACCACTGGTAAGTGGAAGAACCAAGACTCAAACTAGGTCTTTTGACTCCAGATCCTTTGCTCTTCTGTTCAAAGTGATTGTAAATTCCTTTACTGTAAATTATTCTTTTGCTAAAAATCAATAGGCAAAAATCAAGAATTAAATATAATCCAAGCATCAAATTAAATCCCAAGATAAGGTTTTCATAAAATGAAGAATAACCAGACAAGGATTTTGAAAAGCTTAGGAAATGAAAATGTTTAGCCTGTAATAGAGGAGACTTGGGGCTGGGAAGATATGAGAAATATCTTCAGGTATTCATAATTCTTTCAAGTAGAAAACAAATGAGATTTGTTCTTGGCCCCGTAAGGCAGAACTAGATTCTCAGGGGGAAAAGATGGCATATTTTGGCTCAATGAAAGAAAGCATTTACTAACAGTGATGGAATGGGTTGCTTTGGGGATAGTCATATCCTCATCAAAGTAGGTTTTCAGAGGTAGAATGATCATTTCTAAGAGACACTGAATTAAATTCAACAAACATCAGCAAGCTCTAGAAGCTCATACGAAGCTGAAAAGATTTTGAGTCTGGTCCAAGTAACACAATGTATGTTTATTACTTGAGTTCTAGTCTTGCCAAGTATGCAGAGGCTCATTATCTTTAGGCATCATGTAATGATTCTGTTGGACCCAGAAAGTCATTAAGATCATCTACTAAGGCATGAAGGAAGCATAATCAGCATTGGTGGCAGAAGCTTCCCCTTACATACACACACACTCAAGGATTTGTCTCTGTGCTCAATTTGGGGAATGCAAACATGAAAAATTACACATCCCTTGCTTTCAGGGAGCTTCAACTCTAATAGTTGTATTATGGTATATATTCATATGTTTTCCTGCATCAGACTTCTTTGGGTGCTGCTACTAACACATAGTCTCCTTCCATTAACCAGCCTCTGAAGGGTGTTCATTTTTATTTTTGCTTTTTTCCCTTTGGCCTAAACCCATTAAAATAGAAAATACCCAATGATGGAACTCCCTTTATCAATGCAAATTGGCTCCTGCCCTGCCAATAACAAATGTTAGCGAGACAGGTCTGGGGGCACCAAAAGGTTATTTTGTCCAAGGTCTGACAGTACTTGTCAGAGACACTACTTGGATCTAGAATTGCTGACACCAAGACTTGTACCTATCCACGTTCCCATGCTGTCCCTTGAGCATCATATTATTTGCTCAGTGCCTGGATATAACCTTATATCATCTCTGCAGTCCAGCTATAAAAGTCTGTGTCTCTATGATCCCTCACACTATACTGGGGAGCAGTTTATCAAAAAATGATCACGTCCATTATCGTCTTTGCTTCCTCCTTTCCATTCTGTGACAGAAAAGATGGGGGAAAGTGGGTGGTCATGAACTGCAGTTTACAGATTAAGAAGCTAAGGACCAGAGAAGTCAACTAACTCATGAAGCTCACTGTAGCAGCGTCAGGATCTAAGCCAGGTCTACTGACTCCCAGCCTGGGGGTCTTTCCATAACTCATATTGTTAAAAGTCCCCACTTCTGACTCTTGAGACTTTCTCAGCAGGTTTCCAATGTTCCCAATTTCACTGGTAGAGAAAAATGAGAAAAAGAAAAACCAACAGGCCTTGACCTGTGTTCCTAAGGGAAGCAATCTTCTGATGAAAGCCCCTCGGAAATTCCCAGGCTCCATCTCTTTGGGTTTGCATTGCAATTCAATGCAAACCTTTCAGCACCATTTACCATGCATGTGATCAAAGAACTGCACAGTGAGAAGTGGCTTTAATACCTGTAAAATTTCTGCTTAATGGGGTTACTGGGGCTGCTTCAGAGGAGGAGCAGGGTTACTGGGATGTTCCTGTTACTAGGGTAACGGTCCATGGTTGGCTTTGGCAGGCTCTTCAGGCTTCCTTTGACTCCTGCCTTCCACAGGGGTGTGTTTGAAAGGCAAAAGGCAGCTTTGATTCCATTCCAAAAGTATTGAGTTTCTATCATATATTCATCTGACCCCATGCTTGGTGCTCGGGGGCTTGGAGAGCAGGTAGAAAGGTTAGGATTTACAGGGATTGCTTGAGTCTGAAAAGGTTTTAGAGACAGGTGCAGCTTCATATCGAACAAGGAAGGACCCTGAGGCACCAGATACTGAGATGAGGATGATAAAGTTTAGATTTGGAAGGATTATCAGATCGGTCCAACCCCTTCGTTTTATATTTGAGGAAATCGAGGCCAAAGAGGGGAAGTGGGTTTTTCCAAGATCACACAAGCAGTAAGCAGCACAGCACTCTTGCCCATATCACTTGACTGCAAATCCAGTGTGCTTAACACAGTCTGGCACACAGTGGGCACTTAATACGTATTTATTGATTAACATCAAGAAGTCTCGAGGGAAGTCATGAAATCCATTTGATTTCAGGAAAAGCCTAATCTACCGTGTAGCCACAATGAGCTCAACTACAATTTATTGTCTTCTGTTTACATGATGTTGTGCTAAGTGGTAGGATTGATACGAAATTTAGATATGCTCTTTATACTCATAGAGTTTATAGTCTCTCAAGGAATCCAGATGATCACAAATAAAACTATTTATTTTTAATTAATTTAATTTAATGTATATTTAATTTAAAATTTATTTAATTTAATATATTTAATTTAAAAAATAAAAAATATTTATTTTTTCATGAATGTGTTCATTCATTTATTCTTCAATCAACAAAAATCTATTTTCTTTCTGCCTCCCCCCACAAATAAAAAGAAAAGAAAAAGAAAACCTTTGTAACCAACTATGTATCAAGCAAAACAAATTCCCAGATTGGCCAAGTCCAAAAAATGTATATCACAGCCTGAACTTGCATTCTATCACCTGTCAGGTGGTAGGAAGCATTAATAATACTAGGTTTTGTTTTTTTAAAAAAACATACAATTCGGGGCAGCTGGGTAGCTCAGTGGATTGAGAGCCAGGCCTAGAGACGGGAGGTCCTAGGTTCAAATCCGTCCTCAGACACTTCCCAGCTGTGTGACCCTGGGCAAGTCACTTGACCCCCATTGCCTACCCTTACCACTATTCCACCTATAAGTCAATACACAGAAGTTAAGGGTTTAAAAATAAAAAAATAAAAATAAAAATAAACATACAATTCTATAACTTTACATGGTACTTTCCTCTCAACAACCTTAGGAGGCAGGTAATGTATATGTATGATCCTCATTACAAAATTGAGGCTCAGAGAAGTTGAAAAACTTAATCATGGTGGCCCAACTAATGACCAGTCAGAGCTGGGATTTGAACACAGATCTGCTGGCTTCAACATCATATAAACATATAGAAAAGTTAAATATTGAAGAATGAGAGACAAACAGACAAATAAACAAATACATCAAGCTGGAGGAATCAGGGAAGGCTTCATAGGGATTATAGGCTAAGATAGTTTTCTCTTTAAAATGTATTGAAACTGTCTTCAAGATTTAATCAGCTCAAGAAATTAAGGTTCATTTATATAGCTTCCTCATGGCCTAAGAATAAAAGCAAGCCCAAGCCCAGCACACTGATATAGCCAACAGAGAGGTAAGAAGCCTGCACTCAATGGAATCAATTTGGGTAAGACATAATAAGAATAATATCAAATGTAAGAGCATCACAAAATGGAAAATTCTAGTAGGAAAGGAAGAAAATTGAAGCATTTTATATTGGGAAGAAATATTCATGGATTTCTCTATTCACGGGATCTCTAAGCTCATGTCACATAAATTGGGAGGAGAAGGGCCTATAAGCCCTCTAATAAAATAAAGCAGTCACCAAAACATCTTAGAGAATTTTTGACTGTCTACAGAGAGAATTTTTATTAAAGTGCAACCATTATTCCATCAGCATACAGCTGCTTCTGACACAAATCAGATTTAGCCCAAAGCAAAAATTATAGCCATAAATTACCTTTCGTAATGGCTGTAGCCTATTAATTTTAATATTGGGGCTTTACAGGCATATAAATTGCTTAGTAATGTCAGAAATAACACTGGGTTGGGAGAAAGGAGACTTGGGCTTGAATAACTGCTTTGTCACTAACACTATTCCTTTGAACAAGGCATTTTCCCCACTTCTGGATTTTCTCTGGATCTCAGTTTACTCTTCCAAATCTGAAAATTTATGGAAGAAAGGTCTTTTGCATTCAACTATGCCATGTGTGAAGTTCCAAACTTTTTCTAGCTCCGACAGTCAGGGTACTATTTCAGCTCCAACATTGTGTCCCCTCCTTACCTCTCTCTTATACCACTTTTAGATCACTTTAAGATTCAGCTCAAATTCTACTTCCTTCATGTAAATTTTCCTCTCATTAATCTCTCACCCTAAATCATTATCTATTAATATATGTATATATGAACACACATTATATATTCATCTCTGCACACACATAATATGCATAATAGATATGCACATGTGTATATGTATTGCATACATACGTGTATGTGTGTTTAGGTACATATGCATAACCTATCTTTATCTATGAATGTGTGTCCCCATGTAAAACGTAAGCTCTTTGAGGAGAGGGATTGTTTTGATTTTGTCTTTTTATTTCTAGTTATAATTTCTATTCCTTAGGTTTAGAACAATGATACATGTAAAACCCAGTGGAAGTGCTAATTGGTTACATGAGGTGGGGTGGGAGGAGAGGAAGGAAAGAACATGATTAATGAAACCATAGGAAAATATTGTTAATTTAATTAATTAGGTAATTAAAATTTTAAAAATTCTATTATTTCTAGTGTTAGAACACAATGCCTGGGACATAGCGAATACTTCATAAATAAGAAAAATAATTAATAGCAATAAGATTTATATAGTGCTTTAATATTTATGAAGAGCATTATACATCTTCTCATTTGATTCTCAAAACAATCAGGTAAGGTAAATACTGTTATTATCATTGTTTCCATTTTACTGAGAAGAAAACTGAGGCTGAAATATTTAGTGAGTGTCTACGGCAAGATTTGAACTTGTCTTTCTGACTCTGAGTCCAGTACTCTGTCCACAATACTGCCTAGTTGATTACCTCATTAAATACTTGTCAATCAATTGGAAAATTCTAAAGTCCCTTCTACTCCAATATTTCCCTAAATACCATTTTGTCTGCTAGATTTTCAGTAGAGGTTGTAGCTTATAATCAGAACCATAAAGATAGAATCTGGTATGGATCTTTTCAGAGCTTGGAAAGGAATGTGTTGCTGGGCAAAAGAACCTAAGGAGAGCTGTACTGAATGGCTTAGACTTTGATTCCAGGAATTTGTGCTTTCCAAATGAGCTCTAGTAGCCCAAAAAGCTTTTTAAATTCATGAAAAGTTCCTATTGCCTAGGATGGTGAATATGATTGTCATGACTTATTACTTATTCTGAAGCAAGTCCCCTCTGGGCACAGGTGATTTCTCTACATTGAAGCCACACATGGTCAACATTCAGTGATGCAGAAATTGGAAAGCAAACCTCTTGACTTATTCAAATGGCCCAGAAATCACCTCATGTATTCATGAGTATGAAAGTACTTTGGGAACTGCAGTCTCTTGTATGTGCCTTGTGTACATGCTGTACACACATACCTATACATATTTACACGTGTATATATGTAGAAAGATAGAGAGATGATAGAGAGATAAATGGATGATAGAGATGGATGGATGGATGGATAAATGATGGATAGAGATTGATTACAGAGAGATAATAGAGAGAAAAATAGATGATAGAGATAGAGATGAATGGATGGAGAGATGACGGATAGAGACTTATAATAGAGAGATAAATAGATCATAAAGACAGTGATACATAGATATATGGATGGATAATGGATAGAGACTGATGATAGAGAGATAATAGAGAAATAGATGATAAAGTTAGAGATAGATGGATGGATGGATGGATGGATGGATGGATGGATGGATGATGTATAGAGACTGATTATAGGGGAAAATAGAGTGGTAAATAGATGATAAAGATAGAGATAGATAGATATATGATGGATATAAATTGATGATAGAAGAATAATAGAGAGATAAATAGATGGAAAAAAGAACCTCTGATTTCCATACACATGGGAACTTCCTCCAGCAGCATAGATCACAAAACTAGATCTTAAAGAGATTCCTAAAACTCAGAGATGTCGAATAATTAGTCCCATAGCTACTACATGTAAAAGATGGGAACTGAATGCTTGACTTTGTGATTCTTAACCCCAAGTTCCATTCATTACATCATCCAGGTTTTCTAAAGGAATATTGTTGAGGTTATTTTTTCTACACTACCATCATAGGCAAAGGAATCTCTTAACTCTGGGATCCTAATAGTATCTATTTAAGGTTTGTAATACACGTTACTCAAAATGCTCTGTGAGATAGATAGGGTAAGTAATATCCCCATTTTACAGATGATAAATATGGCACTAGAGCAAGTGAACTGACTTGTCCAAGGTCACCCAGCTAATTATAGTCTGAACTGGAATTTATGTAGAATAATTAATAATATGCATAACCATTATCATAATCATAGCATTCATATAGTACTTTAAAGTTTGCAAAGTACATATATTGTATATTTACACATGATATCAAATGATATTTTATGTATATGTGTATACACCTCTCTAAATATCAATTTCTTTATCTGTCAAATGGACACATTTCTACTTACACCACTTCTCTCACCATCTTATTATGAGAAAGATGCTTTTTAAGTTCTAAAGAACTATAGATAACGGTAAATTTTGGATGATAATAATAGTTTTATTAATAAAAGGTAACTTCCTAAAGTCACATAGGAAAACATTTTAATTTCATAGAGTGTGGAGAATAAAAACTTAATAATAATTTGGAAAAGTCCAGACTGACTATGAACCTATAAAATTATAATCATAGAACACAGCACTGCAAAGAACTAAAGAGATCATCTGAGACAAGCTCCTTCCTTTTATAGATGGGGAAACTGAGACCAAGAGAGGAATTTTCTCAAAGGCATATACAAGATTTCCTCAGAAATTCATATCACATAAATACAAACATTCAGGGAAAGCCATACAGCAAAACTAAACTTCCCAGTAAAGAAATGTAAGAAGAGGATATAGAAAATGTCTAGCCTATCACACCAAATGTTGCTCTGGTATCTGGCTCATCCCCAACAGGGTTGGTTAACCCTCAGCCAGAGGACTCACTGATGTCTTATACAAAAGTTCTACCAACACAGCCTCCTCCAGGAGAAGGAGGCCTCTCTGGAACTAATCTTTCCAGAAGCCAGGAAGAAAAGGCCAACTACTCATTCACCCAAGAAGCAGTCCAAAGGAGAAGATCCAGGAGCAGTCCTCTAAGAAGCAGTCCAAGAGCCAAGGTGCCAAGTCAAAGTCGAGGTCCAAGTCCAAAGCCACCTCTATGAGACAGGTCATCAGCCAAATCTCCAAGCAAAAGATTCAAGCTGAAGATTTCTTGAACAAAAAGTTCAGAACTTTTTATAGTCCTTTTTCCATGTCACTTCCTGTCCCTTCTTCCACTTCACAGGGGCCAAACACAGCTTCCAAATTGCCTAGCACTGCCCAGGGGGCAGTGTCTATGGGACCCACCTCTCATTCTTTGAGGGTGTAAACTCTTATCAAAAGATTCACAGGTTTCTGGAGTTGTCACCCATTTTAGTTAAGTGACTTGGGAACTTCCTTACTTAGTGTTAAGTAGGGGTATTTAAGTTTTTGTTTGATTAATTCAAAATAGACAACGAGAATAAAGAATTCCCTTTCACAACGCCCCCCTGTGATTCTTTGGAAAACTAATCACCCAATGAATCATTTAACATAACCAGCTTAAACACCTAAAGATCTTCTAACTAAAGGTGCGTATAAATATTGTACTTTTCTAAGAGGAAACTATGATAGTTGGAGATAAAAGGGGAAATAGAAGAGAGAGATTGAGCAAAACCAATGTTTGCTAGGTGCATTGACAAAAAGCCAATTAGGGGGCAGTCCCTTTTAGCATAAGAGTTTACATTCAGAATAAATGTATTCAACCCCCTCCAGTTCAACCAATTGCATCTCAAAGTTCATTCTAGATCTTCTGATGCTGTGGAGGTTTCTTTATGGCACTTTCTTTGAACAGTTCATTTTCTTGATTCAAGGATTTAGAAAGCTTCTTTTCCTGAAATTTTTCTCAAAAAATTTTAAGTCTTGCACTTAATGAAAATTATATAGCTACATGGCTCTACTTTAATTATTTAACTAGTCTTCCTCCTGCAATCCAGTAATATAACAATTCAGGATAACAGACCAGCTTAAGCAGCAGGGCAGAGTTCTAAACTGGTGCCATTTTTCCCATACTGCCTCTAGGCAATCTCAGGCTGGGAGAAAAGCTGGCACCATTTTCAGGTCTACTGGCAGCAGCTGTGGCTATCCTGACCCCAAAGCTCATATGCCATTTCTTCCAAGTGGTGTCAGCAGCTGGGGTTTATAAGACAGAAGCTAGAGATTATGGGAGCTAGATGGAGGGAGATGCCTGAGTGACTAAGGGTACCAGGGAAGGATCCTTGAAGAAATCAAGACTTGAAATGATAGAAATTTAGAAGCTGAAAAGGTCTTAGAGGTCAATAAGTCTATGGCACCCCACCTAATGTTAGAATGCCACACATCCCTCTCCCATATACACATAGCATCCCTATGTATGGAATCAGAGGACTTTGATTTAAATCTCACTTCTGATGTTGACTATCTTTAGACAAGTCATTAATTTCCCTAGCACTCAACTTATTCTTCTGTGAAATGAGATTGTTTGAAAATACTGTCTCTGAAATCCCTTCCTATCCTGGATCTATGATTCTCTGTTTGAATACTTCCAATGACAGAGAGCTCACTATAAATGTAAGTTATTATCCTCCATAGTAGTTCATATGACTACTTCAGAAACAATCTAACTATTTTATATCACATACCCAGCATCATCCCACCCTTTTGTTGTTCAGATGTCTGACTCTTGATGATGCTGTTTGGGGTTTTCTTTGCAAAGATATTGGAGTGGTTTGTCATTTCCTTTTCTAGCTTATTTACAAGTGAGGGAACTGAGGCAGAGATAAGTGATTTCCCCAGGGTCACACAACTAGTACATATCTGAGGCTAGATTTGAATTCCGGAAGAAGATTCCAGACCCAGAACTCTATCCACTATGCCACCTAGCTACTCCATCATCCTACCCTAAAGGAATACAAGGGAGAACAGATTTCCAAAGCCAGCATCTAAACACTGGTTCAGTGTCTCTGATGAGCTGCCTAGATAATACAACACTGAGAAGTTCTCATAGATGTTGGGGCGATGTAATGTATTGGAAAAAGACTAAAAGTGAGATCAGAAAATCTGAATTCGAATCTTGCCATAAATGTCAACTTGTTAAACCACTTTAGGTCTTCATTTCCTGATTTATTTAATGAGAAGATTGGAGTCAGGTCAGTAAACACTTATGAAACACTTACAATGTACAGGAATGTGCTAAGCCTTGAGGATATAAAAGAAGACAAAATGGTCTTTGGCCATCTAAATGACACAGTCAATAGAGTAACAGGCTTGGAGTCTGGAAGACTCATCTTCTTGCGTTCAAATCTGACCTAAGACACTTCCTAGCTGTGGGACCCTGGGCAAGTCACTTCACCCTGTTTGCCTCAGTTTCCTCACCTGTGAAATGAGCTGAGAAGGAAATGGCAAACCACTCCAGTATCTTCGCCAAGAAAACCCCAAATGGGGTTTACAAATGGGGTTACAAAAGGTCAGAAATGACTAAAAACATTAAACAATGAAAAATAGCCCTGGCCACAAGGAGCTCACAACCCAGTGAGGGAGATAACTTTCAAACAAATATACAAATAAGATATATTGAATAAATTGGAAATAATGTCAGGGGAAAGGCAATAGCCCTTAACTGGGACCAAGTGAAAGCTTTCTGGAACATCATAAGATTTTGACTGAGACTTGACTAGGATTGGACTAGAACTCCAAAATTCCTACCAGTTCTAAATCCTATGACTTCAAGAATCCATGACCCTGTGATTTAGTAGCTTTGTGACCTTAGACAATATGCTTACCCTCTCTAGGTCTCAATTATTTTTTATATTTAAAAAGAGGGATTTGGACTCTGATCTCTATGGTTCCAACCAGCTCTGAAAACTATGGGCCTACTGACAGACTAAAAGCTAATAAGGCTAAGTAATTAATGAAGGGACGACACAGGTACCACTTTCCCAGTTCCTATTATAACATTGTTGATTTGACTAATTTGTGTGGGATCCAAGGAAAAAAGGATTTTTCCCCCCAGAGAATTACTGCTTGCATTGGCATCTGAGGTAGGCTACATTTATTGTTCTGAAAGAGCAGAGCAAATTTTACTTTATTCATGTTGTTTTTCCACACCAAGAAGCTTGTCCAAGACTTGACCATGTCTCTGGGATGGCCTTCTTGGTCTCCAAAGGGTTATGCTGTAGAAAGATCATTGGATCTTTTCAAGGGTCCTGAGTTGAAAACACAATTCTACCACTTAATGATGGTAGGCAAATCACTTCATCTCTATGAATTTCAGTTACATCATTTGTGAAACAAAGAATTGGACTGAATGATTATTAAGTTTCTTCCTGGTTCTGTGATCTGTAAGCAATTGACAAATATATATTAAGCACCTACTATGTGCCAAGAACTGTGTAAGCCATGGGGATGTAAAGAATGAAACCATCCTCACTCACAAGGGGCTAGATTTTAGAAAAGACAACATGTATAAATACAAGTACATATGATGTAAAATACAGTAAGAATAAGTAAAAAAAAATACAAGCTAGTTACATACAAGGTAGCTAGGGAGGGAAAATACTAGCAGCTATCATAATCTACATGTAGAAAGTGGTGTTTGAACCACATCTTGAAGGAAAGGAAAGACTCTTATTGGAGGTGAGAATGGAGTACATTTCAGGCAGGCACAGATATGGAAGGAAGATGATAGAGTTTCCTGATTGAGGAAAAACAGAATGCATGAGAGGAATTTAAGACTGGAAAGATAGAATGGGTGTGGGTTGGGAAAGGCTTCACAAGCTAAACAGAGGATTTTATGTTTTGTCCTAAGGCCATAGGAAACCTGTGTAAAGGAGCCACATGACCAGAGTTCCCCAGAAGGAAAATTACTTTGGCAACCATGGGTAGGTTGGACTGGAGTGGAGTGGGAATTTAGGTAGGGAGATTAAAATGCTAATTCGATAATCTAGGTAAGTAGTTATAAGGGCCTGAACTAAGAGGGTAACTGGGTGATTAGAGAGGAGTCAGATCTGAGATATTAGAAATGAGAAGACCTGGTGCTACTTGGATATGTGGAAGGAGAGGTAGAGGAAGGGAAGAAAGAAAAATCTCTCCTATTTCTAAGTTGGTACCTAGATGAAAGGATTCTCTTAATTTCCTCCATTTCCCCCAGAGTACAGTGTCTGGTTCTTTGACATTGTACGTTGTACCATACTTCTTAATAAGTAAGCAACAATGTGATACATAGAGAAAATAAAGAACTGAAGAAAGAAGGCCTAGCATTAAATGTGTGACCTTAGAATCTGTTTTCCTATCTTTAAAGTAGGGATGATAATATCCCTACTATCTATCTCATAGGATAGTTGTGAATATGTAGAATTCTGTCTCCCCATCCCCTTGCTTCTCCAGAAGATTTGTTCATTGAGAGCAGTAACTACATTTTTCTATTCTATGTGTCAGTGTGTGCACATGCATTTATATGTGTATATTGTATTTGCAGAATAAAGCAGTGTTAAGTACTTAAGGAATGTCTTTTGAAATCTAATAATTTCTTGATTCTTCTGACAATAACCACAAGAACAGGAGTGACAGCAGTTGACATTCATTTCAAATTTGTCTTAAGGTCTACAAAGTACTTTTCATACATTAGCTTAGCTGATCTTCCCAACAATGGGCAGACAAAGCATGAATTATTATCTCCATTTTACAGATCAAAGCAACAGAGGGGTTTGGAGTTAAAAGGATTTTAGGGATCAGCTAGTTCAATTTCCTAATTTTACAGATGAGAAAACTGTGGCTGAGAGAGAAGGTTTTTGTCCTCGGTCACCCAACTATTAAATGTCCGAGGAGAAATTCAGACAGATTCTGACTCACTCCAAATCCACAGACTTTTTTTCATTACGGTTGGCCCCTCTATGCTTATAAACGGTAGCATTTCTAATACAGCCTGGTGGAGTCACAGAAAATGATTTGGGAAGAAGGATGTGAAATGAGTGGACGATGAATCATATATTGCCTCTATGGATATGTCAAGTCATGGCTATCTTTACTGAGTGCCTCATGTGTGTCCAGTTCTTTGTTAGTGAATGTGGAGAAACCAGACCTAGAATGGCTGAAATGGAAGCCCTCATGTCCTCCTCATGGACCAGCAGTTCAGATGCCACTTTTTCCAAGAAGCTTCTCTGATCTTTTCTTATTTCCCCACATCTCCTACTGAAAGTGACCTCTCCCTTCTCAAATATCCAGTCAAGAAACTTTTGTTAAGGGTTTCCTATGTACCTGTCAACCCTGTGCTAAGTACTGGGGATACCAAAAAATGGTAAAAGACAGTACCTGAACTCAAGGGACTCATAGACAAATTAGGAGAGACTGTATGTAAACAACTCTGTACTGAAAAGCTATAAAAAGGAGAAATTAAAGGTAACCAATAGAAGGAAGGTACTAGAACCAAAGGGGATCTTGGTTGTCTTCTTTTCTTTGTCCTCTCACTTTTTACTTTGTATCATTATAATTTATGTATGTTGAATCACACTCTGAATGTGTGTGATGATGATGATTGTTACATATAATTAATGAAGTTAAATATATATGTGAATATATATATATTAAACTTTATCTTCCATCTTAGAATCAATTCTGTATATTGGTTCCAAGGCAGAAGAGCAGTAAGGGCTAGGCAATGGGGGTTAAGTGACTTGCCCAGGGTCACACAGAGAAGAAGTATCTGAGGCCAGATTTAACTAATATTTATAAACATTACTCAGAATCTAATACAGATGAAATCCTGTGTCTGACTTTTGCTCCTTCTGTCTTTAAGCCTGGTTCTCAATCCACTAAACCACTTAGCTGTCTCTTTCTCCCATTAGATTTCAAGTTCATTGAAACCAAAGACTGTATCTTTTTCCATCTTTATATCTTTCCTAGCTGTGACCACAGGATCTGACATATAGTAGACATTTAATACACATATTCCAACTCAATTAAATGTCTTCCTTTCTAAGTTTTAAGTTTCTAATGGTTGGAACTGGGTGATGTTTCATCTTTATAGGTCTAGTAGCCAAAGTCTTATAGATAGTGGATTCTTAAATGTTTTTTAGATACATTTGAATTCAATTGGATTGGCACGTATGTCTCATCATCCTATAAGGACTTAAGGACAAGGACTGCAGCGTTTTGCTTTGTTGATAGAGTGCTGTTGTCAGAGCCTTACACATGAAAGGTACTGAATAAAAATTTATCAAAAACTAATTCAATGGAAGTAGTTTTTGTACTGATCATTCTCTTTACTAGACCATAAGCTCCTGGAGGGCAACCTTCATTTCATCGTTTTCATCTTTGTATCTCTAGAGTCAGACACAGAACTTCACCTGTATTTGATTCTGATAAATGCTTGTAAATGTTAGTCAAATCGAAATCACAAACGTTTGTTAAACTGAACTAAACTGAATGAAATTGAATTAAATCATTACCTTATAGGGAGAAATCTAATGCCAGTTTTTAAAAGTCATGCTGAGACTATGGAAATATCAATGAATTCACCAGATGATCAGTTCTACAAGTAACTAAATATTAATATTCAAGAAAGAATGATTTTTGCTGCTGAAACAGCAGTATTATTGTATTACAGGTTTTTGAAGGAAGCCTGACTTAGAGGTACAACCAGAAGCAGTTCTCTTAAAGCGAGCATTTGGCATCCAAAGGTTTCCAGGAAAACCTCTTACATCACACCCGCCTGTCAACCCCTCTGAACCCGCTGTCCTCATTTCTGTAATGTTCGTACTCAGAAATGACTGAGTTTTTGGCTTCAGTGGTCCTTCAGCAAATTGGACATTTTATCCCCAACACATTTTGTTTCATTGGACTGGCAGGTTTAGAATTCCTCAGCCAACTCCCCAAAATTAATTCAAGTAGCCTAAGACCCTGGCAAAATTGAGAAGATGACAGAAATTGTCTTTGAGACCACCAGTAGCTTACTCTTCTGGGTTCACTCCTGCCTCAGGGCCCTTAAAGGACTCCAGGCACCTCAAATTGGACCAAATTCTTCTCATCAGAAAAAAAAAATTGCTTCCACTGAAACTAGTCCAAATTCATTATCTTGGCATTCAAGACTGTCCTTAGTCTTGCCACTTAATAGCTGTAGGATTTGGGGCTTATCTTTTCCCTTCCTTCAACAAATGAGAAATTTAGAATAGATGATCTTGAAGGTCTCATCCTTTAAAATTTAATCATTATAATCCCCATTGCCGGAACACTTTCAGGTTTGCAAAAAGATTTCTTCCCAAAGACACTGTAAGGCAAATAGTATAAGTCATTTCAATCCAAATTTACAAATGAAGAAAATAAGGGTCAGTGAAATAAAGCAAGTGAATATTAGATGTAGGACTTGAATCCAGGTCTCATGACTTCACATTGCAGTAGAGTGATTTTATCATATTGCCCCAATAAACCCATGGTTTTAATCTCTATTTTTCTCATCTTAACTACTGCTATTCTCCTTTATGGATCTATCCTCTAGTCAAATGGCAATGTTTAATGTTCCCCAAATATGCTCCATATTTACCCACCTTTGCCCCTTTGTTAATGCTGTTCTTTATACATGGATATATGTACCTGCCTTTCTTTACCTCAGATCCAACTTTTGAGACCTGTTTTATCCTTCAAGGTCCAGTTCAAATGTTTCCTCCCCCATAAAGCCTTCCTTGATTCTCCTAAGCGTAAATGATTTTTCCTTCCTTATATCTCAAACAGTATTGTTTGTACCTCTTTATGTATTCCTTACATTTTACCATTTTATACTTAAATGTATATTTAATATCCTTCAAGCAAATTATGAATTCCAAGAGAATCAAGACAAAATAGGCTTTTAATCAATGATTACTGAATTTAAAGAAGTCTAATTTTAAAAATTATTGCCACTAAGCATTCATATTCATCCTCTAGGTAATTACTTCACATTATAAAAGGTTAACCCAGGGCCCAGGTTACTATCAGGAACCATGTGAAAAATCTAAAAGCCAAGGATGGGTCATATAATGAAAACAAAGGCCAGCTGTGCTTGATAAGGAATTTTGGTTGTGATTCATTTCATAGGAACATAGAATCACAGACTCTCAACATTGCAAAGGGCCCCAAAGTCCATCTAGTCTAAGTCATACCATAAGCAGAAATTCTCTCAATGACATTCCTGACAAATAGACCTATAATAGGAAGTGGTCATCTGATTTGAAGACCTCCATCTTTGAGATGAGGTATCTGAAGCTCTGAGAAATGACTCACTTATGGTTACACATCGAGCAAATGCCTGGGGCAGGATTCCAAACCAGATCTTTCCCATCCCAAGTATAGTGCTCTATCTCCAAGCACTGTTACCTCTTGCTTAAATAAATATTGTCTCTGGTTTAAATATGTAGGTCTGAGAGTCATCTGGATAAAGACAACTAATGGGAACCAGTGGATTACCAAGAAAGATGTTAGGAAAAAAAAAGAGGTCTGAGACTTGGGTTACACTCAAAGTTAAGGAACATGTTAGATGATGACCTAACAAAGAAAGAGAGAGAGAGAGAGAGAGAGAGAGAGAGAGAGAGAGAGAGAGAGAGAGAGAGAAAAGAATTGGTCAGAAAAGAGGAGATGCAGGATAGAGCAACATCACAAAAACCCAGAGAGAAGATTATTGAGGAGAAAAGTGTTCAATGCTGTCAGATGTTATAGATAGGTGAAGGAGAATAAGGACCATGAAAAGACCAACAAATTTGGCAACATTGTAAACAGTTCATCTCTATGGTCAATACTACAAAATGAAAATTCTCCATGCTTTCATCAACCATCTTTGAATTGCTATAGCTAAAAAAATTCACCATTTCTTGGCCAACATTCCAGTTTTCTTATATTGAACCCAACATGACAAACTTAACTGCTACTGAGCCTGAATTTGATGCCTTTACCACCTGACAGAACCTGTCAGAAGCCAAGTTTCATTGGTTGAGCCTTGAGAAGTTGGAATCACCTCCATACAATGATGGCACAACAGAGGAAGACTTTAATGGAGGCCCAGACCTCCTAGTGTTGTTGGAAATACTTTTTTAAAACTTTAAACTGTGAAAATGAATTGAGAGGAGTAAAGACTAAAGGATCAGACCTTGCTAGAGGATAGAAAAATTTTTCATGGAAATCAAGAATTAATGTTAAATATAATGGAAAATCTCTAAAATAAGAACAAAGATGGAGCAATGATGGCCACATACACATTGTATTAAAAATGTGAGCCAATAAAAATAAATTAAAAGTACAAACATTGGCAGAGTAGGCTAAAATATCTCTGCTGTGGTATACAATAGTTTACTTAGAAAACTTGAGTCAATTATAAACAAAATTAGTCAAGGTATTAAGGGGCTTCACTAAGTTAACAAGATAACAAATAAACCCACAAAATTATCAGCAAATCTACATATTACTGCATGTTCTATGGGATTAGTATTTCTGCACAAAATGGGGTAAAAGGCATAAAAATATGATTCAAAGAAAAGAATATATATTAACTACATAGCAGTTAATATATCCACATATGTACAATATGTTATAGTGAATACAAATTATGCAAAGTTATTGTGTGTTTCAATAAATATAATTATAATTATAGTAGAACATCAAATTTATAGAAATAAAGGAAGATCTAAGTAATTAGAGAGCTATTCTATATTCATGGCTTGGTCAGACTAATGTAAAAAATATGCAAACATAATTCAAATTAATCTACAGAGCAGATAGACCAGTGATATGGTTTATTTTTGTTTTTTTAATATCAATGTAAATATGTTAAATACAATTATTAGCACTACTGTTAGAGCAACTCAAATGAAAAAGTATTCATTATTATCATTTTGGATTTATATCAAAAATTCAAAGATAGTTTAAATTAAGAAAAACTATAAATATCATTAATCACATTAAAGGCAAGATAATTAAAATCTAATTATCTCAATAGTTGAAGAAAAATCCTTCAGAAATATAGTGTCTATTCATGATTTTATATATACATATAATTGTATATTCCATCTTATTTTATTCTCAGGTCTATATTTTCCCCTCCCAATTCCCCATTTTGAGAAAACAAGAAAAAAACCCAAAACTATTACAAGTGTCAGTGATATACTTTGGAGAACTATAAAAAAGTATCTGAAAATTCACATGGAAGAACAAAAAATTTATGAATATCAAGGGAAATAATGGAAAAAAAATAAAAGAAAGGCGAATGGTACCGGCATGTCTCAAACTATACTATAAAGCAATAATTCTCAAAGTTATTAGAAATCAAATGAATGTGGAAAAAGTAGCAGCAGAATTTAATACCTGCATATTAAGAAAGATTGAGGACCAAATAAAGCAGTTGACTATACTAGACTGTTTGATACAACTGAACTTGCCAAATACAAGGAAAGGAATCTTCAATAAAAACTACTCTGCTGAGAAAATTGGGTAGTAATTTGGCAAAAAAAAGATAATGGATGTACAACTAAAGTTTTATATTACAATGAATTCCAAATAGATCCATGATGCAAAAATAAAGTCTTCTGGGAAAAAAATTAAATGAGAATAGAAGATGGTGCCTTTCACAACTATTGATGAGTAGAAAATTCCTTATGAGTTACCAAATAGATAGAGGAAATGGGTTATGTTAAAGGACAAACTAGGTGTTTTTTTTAATGAAATTATAAAATTCTTTTATAAGAATAAAAGAAAATTATCTATAATAAAAACTTGTATAAGGGATAAACAGGGGAATACTTAACTGATTTGATGAGTCCCATGGTCCACCTGATAAGATTACAGGGCATAGAAATTTGTAAGAAAAGATTCCTTCTAATGAAGCTTGACATGAGCCCCTTTCTCCTCATTGGAGGACATATGATTTTCCAGGAGGACACAGTGAACTCCTAGTGACTCTGTTCACATCAGAGATAACTAGTAACTAAGTCTTTAGATGATAAACTATTGTCTATTAGAGAGAGGTTCCCATCTCTTCATATGTTTCTTAAGCACTTTCTAGATGAATTATAATAATGTGGAGAGAGGGAATTTCTGCCCCACCTGAACCAGCAGAAAATGGTAGCCTCAAAGAAACCCATGGCCATGAGAATCATGTGCTTGCATTCAGCCCAAGACTATAAGTTGTTAGACTTCTCAATTGCTAGTGCTTTTCATTGCTTTTAATTTCTTTCTCTTGTGTCAGGCTTCTAACTAAGAGTCCTGAAAAAATTAGTGTTTTCCACATTGGAAGTTATATCATGAATTAAGAGTTCCTAAATTTGGGGTTTGGGTACCAGCCAACCAGAAAAAGCAGTTTTCCTTACTGTCATATTTCTCAGGGGAGCAAAGAATCAGAGATAGGAGCATCTTGCATCTAAGGACTAAAAATAAAAAATTTTCATGTCTTAGCTAGCAAAGAAATATTAACCTTAAGAGTTGATCTGATAATCTGCATTCAAGGTGAATTGAGAAATATATGTTCAGAAAGCCCATAAATTTGTCTTTACCTTCCAAGAAAGGATATCCAGTATCTTTTAAGGTTTAGAGTTGTTGCTGTTCATTCTTGCAAGGAATTTATTTTATTTTAGGTAATTTCTAGAATGGAGGAAATAACAACAAAAATAATAATGAATTATTGAAATAATAATGAATTAATAATAAAAAGATGGTGATAGAATTTATATATAGCACTTTAAGGTTTCCTAAGCATTTTACATATATATGTGTGTATATGTACACATATATATATGTAAAATCTCATGTCATCCTCATATGAACCCTCACTACTTTACGGCCAGAAAGATTTCCTTATAGATTTTATATATTGTATATTATTATATTAATATATGTATTATGTATCCATATCTAGATATTTAAAGATTTCTGTATCAAGATAGAGATAGAGAAAAGATAGGGAGAGGGAGAGGGAGAGGGACAGGGACAGGGACAGGGACAGGGATGGAGATGGAGATTGAGATAGAGATAGGTATAGAGATAAAGATAGAGGTAGATATAGATATGGCACTGAGACTGATTCAGAGTAAATAATTTACCCATGGTCACTTTGTAGTAAGTTTTTGAGGCAGGCTTCAAACACAATGTACTATACCACCTGCTCCAATGGCCATGAAAGCAGGTGAAGAAGGCTCTGTGGAGTGCTTACAGCTTGGTCAGACATCAAAGATACTAAGGTTATCCACTGCATCCCAGTCATTTTGACTTTTTGCCTTGCTACTGGACTTTAATGACTCTAGAAGAGAAAGACTGATGATTTCGTATAACTCTACCTCACTTAAATCTGATTCATAAATAAGCAAAAACATTACCCCATGATGTCTTTGGTCTTCATCAAAAAGGACTGACAAATGACAATCTGAAAAAGTTCATTGGTCCTCTTCAAAAACAAAAATATTCAAAATAAAAATTTAAATTAAAAAAATAAAAAAGACAATCAACAACCATGTCACTGAGTCTATTTTCTTATACCCAATTCCTACACAGTAAGTTACTTACCTTCTTCTAGAACTAACTTTGTTGCCCACATTTGGATTAGATTCTAAACATAAGCCTAATCTTTGTTTTAGAGCTTTTTTTTGGAGAGTCTCTCCAGAGAGAGAACAAAATTAGAGAGAAAAACCCAATCCTTTATGCCTAGGTTCTTCTGTACGAGGCCCCTGGGGCAGAAAATTTTTGGACTGATTAAATACCACTTTTGTAATAAGCATTTATGATAAAAGTTTGATACCAAAAAACTTTAGGATATTCCATCTACCATTTCCATATCATTATATGTGCTGTCTCTCATTCCTGGAGTGTAAGTCCTCCTCACTTCTGACTCTTATTCAACTTTCCTCCTTTAAAGACAGGACAATTACCACTTCCTAAAAGAAATCTTTCCTGGTTCTTTCTGTTCTTAGTATTATCCCTCCAAAATACTTATTTTTGCTTACTTTGTATGTATACCCACATAGGCATATAGATATATTTCAGCTATCCATATACCTGATGTTTCCCCACCTCTAAAAGAATATGAATTTTTTGGGAAAGGGATAGTTTGCTCTTTATTTTTGCAATCCTGTCTCCCAAGACTGTTCCTGGCACATAGTACTGCTTGATAAATATTTGTTGAATTGAATTGAGAAAATCTTATAAGAATAAGAATGATTGTCCAACAGATAAACAGTCAAAGGATATGAAAAGGCAGTTCTTAAAAGAAGAAACACAAACTCTCAATAACCACTTGGGAGAAAGTGTTTAAAATCACTAATAATCAGAGAAATGCAACTTAAAACAGCTCTGCGATATTGCCCATCAAACTGGCAAAGATGACAATAGTGTCCTCTGGGTAAAACAGGAACATTAATTCACTGCTGGTGGAGCTGTGAATTGATTCAACCATTTTGAAAAATAATATGGGATTATATAATCAAAGCTACAAAAATAGGCACACCCTTTGACCCAGAAACCCTACTCTTAGAAGGGAAGTGACAGGAAGAAAGAACCTGTTTGAACAAATATATTCACAGCATTGAAAACAAACTACTTGGCCAGCAATTGGGGAATGACTCAAAAAAGATTAAAAAATCATAGAACATAAGTACAATGGATAATTAAAGGTGGCACAGTACAATAGAAAGAACATTGGTTCTGTAGAGGTGGGTTCAAATCACATCTCTATTGCTTACTCCTTAGATGTCATTGGACAAGTTACCAGGGACAGCAGACAAAGTAACTCCACTGAGCCTGAGTTACCACATCTGTAAAACTTGGTAATTGAACTTAGTGGTTTTTTTTTAACCTCTTACCTTCCATCTTAGAATCAATATTGTGTATTGGTTCCAAGACAGAAGAGCAGTACTATACCCAAAGGGCTTTAAAAGACTATCTGCCTTTTGATTCAGCCATAACATTGCTTGGTTTATACCCCAAAGAGATAATAAGGAAAAAAAAAACTTGTACAAAAATATTTATAGCTGTGCTCTTTGTGGTTGCAAAAAAATTGGAAAATAAGAGAATGTCCTTTGATTGGGGAATGGCTGAATAAATTGTGGTATCTGTTGGTGATGGAATACTATTGTGCTCAAAGGGATAAAGAACTGGAGGAATTCCATGTGAACTGGAATGACCTCCAGGAATTGATGCAGAGTAAAAGGAGAAGATCCAGGAGAACTTTGTACACAGAGACTGATACACTGTGATACAATCGAACATAACAGACTTCTCTACTAGTAGCAGTGCAAGGATCCAGAGCAAGGCTGAGGGATTTATGAGAAAGAAAACTGGCCACATTCAGAGGAAGAACTGTGGGAGGAGAAACACAGAGGAAAAACAACTGCTTGTATACATGGGCTGATGGGGATGTTATTGGCAATGTAGACACTAAATGATAACTCTAGTCCAATTATCAGTAATATGGAATTAGGTCTTGATCAATGATACATGTAAAACCCAGTGGAATTGTGCATTGGCTAAGGAGAGTTAGGGAGGTTTGGGGAGAGGGAAAGAACATGAAACATGTAACTATGGGAAAATACTCAAAATAAAAATAAAAATATAAAAAAATAAAGTACTTTCCAACATGGATAGGCAATTTTCAGATAAAGAAATCAAAACTATCAATAAGCACATGAAAAAGTGTTCTATATCTCCCATGATTAGAGAAATGCAAATCAAAACAACTCTGAGGTACCACCTCATATCTAGCAGATTGGCTAAAATGACAGCAAAGGAAAGTAATACATGTTGGAGGGGATGTAGTAAAATAGGGACATTAATGCATTGCTGGTAGTTGTGAATTGATTCAACCATTCTGGAAGGCAATTTGGAACTATGCCCAAAGGGCTTTAAAAGACTGCCCGCCCTTTGATCCAGCCATACCACTGCTGTGTTTATACCCCAAAGAGATAATAAGGAAAAAGACATGTACAAAAAAATTTATAGCTGCACTCTTTATGGTGGCAAAAAACTGGAAAATGAGGGTATTCCTTCAATTGGGGAATGGCTGAACAAATTGTGGTATCTGCTGGTGATGGAATACTATTGTGCTGAAAAGAATAGAGATGAAGGAACTTTCAGAATGAGAAGGCAGTTGATGCAGGATGGAAAAGTCCAAAGTCAAAAGCAGAGTTGGAAAAGAAATGAAATCCATAATAAAGGAAGAAAAGGCTTCCTGGCAAAGGTGACATTTGAGTTGGGCTTTAAAGGACGGCTAGGAATTCTATAAGCAAATAGGAGAAGGCTAATCCAAGTATCAGAACAGGAAGGGGCTTTAGAACATAGAATTTTTTTTACAAGATCTCAGGAATGGACCTTAAAGGTCACATAGTTCATCCCTTTTGTTTCATAGACAGGGAAAATGAGGCACAAAAACAGGGCATACCTAAGAGGCAAAACCAGGATTCCATATTCATCGGCTAATGTTTCACTATTGATTTGAGTGTTATATATTAGAAGCTTCAAACTCATAGGCTCTGATCCATGCGAAACTTCAGAGCATGGTCTAATTTAGATTAAAATTGTAGAAAGTTAATATTGAATCATGATATCTTTTGTGAAATAATTTTCTTTTTAGCCCCACCAAGAAGAGTTTGATTTTAAACCTGAAACCCAGGCTCTGAAGCTGGGTTGGGTCCTCCTTTTTTTTTTTTTTTTGTTTAACTCTTAAAAGAATAAAAGGATTAAGGGCAGAGCTGAGCCACTATGGTGAACCCTGAGTAAGAGTGTACTCAGCAGCCATATTGGAAAGTATGGTGGCCCAGCCACATGGCAAGGAGGAAGGAGATTTCTGGCATCCTTAAGTCTACCTCTTCCTGTGATGGAGGAGTTTGTGTCTCAAAATCAGATTTCTCAGGGGCTATTTACCAATCAGAGATGTCCTGGGATGTCCAAGAGATAAGTAGTGAGGTCCAAAGAGATATATGTTGGTATGCCTGTGAGGTTCCCACTCTCTTTTCTTGGCCACATGGGCTCTCTCTTTTGCTGCATGATCTTTTGCTCCACTTGCTCTCATTAGTGCTCATTCAGATTGTGGAGGGAATCTACTGACCATTTTAGACTATCTTGAGTGGTTGATTAATAAATTAACTTAAAATTAAGAAGTTCTGCCTCTTAAGAATTTTTTTAGTTATTACAAAGTAAAATTGAGAAGTATTTAACAAATCAAATAAAAATACAACATAATATAGGTAATGTCAATTTGTAATTTTCTAAATCAAGATGCTGGCTATAAAAGTCCAGTTCTATTTGAGTTTGACACTGGTTTAGAGTAAGCTAAAAAAGGGAAATTATGGCCCTAAATCCTTAGCCTCAGGACCTATCTCTAACCTACACCAGGAATTTTTTTAAACCTTCACCTTCTGTACTAGTATCCATTCTAAGACAGAAGAGCTACAAGAGCTAGACAATCAGGAATAAGTCACTTGCCAGGGTCACACAGCTAGGAAGTGACTAAGGTCAAATTCGAGCCCAGGTCCTTCCATTTCCAGGCCTGGAATTCCCATCTACCGTACTACATAGCTGCCCCTGCCAGGGCATGTTTTAACCAATTGAATTTGGGAGGGAGGGAAGGGAGGCTAGAGTGTGTATACCCATACCAGGAATCAGGAATGGTGAGGAAAGAGAAAAACTATTTGTTCATAGATGGAAAAACAGCCTAGATCTGTTCTGTATTCTTTTCTTAAAAAAAAAAAAAAACTACTCTGGGACCCTCAGCATGAGGAACATTGACCTAACTTTTCTCAAATGAGTCAGTTCTCAAATGACTCAAAAATCATTGATTTAGGAATCTTTGATGATAGCTGTAATAATATTGCAACTAATGATGACAGATCAGAGATGACTCTCTTCTAGATGCCATGTTTTCCTTTTCTGGGCTGATCCCCCTTTATTAGTCACCACCCTCAGAGCTCTTTTCCCTGGACCCTATTGAATCTCTTGGATATTGTCTCTCCAGTCACCAATACACTAAGTGTGTTAACTCTTTGCCTTCTTGGAGGAAGAATTCAGAGAATAAAAGAGACTTGTCTTGAATCATAACACTCAAATTCAAGTCTCCCAGTCCCTAATCCAGTGCTCTATTTTGTAACATGGCTCAAACTGAAATATTCCTCCTACCTCTTGGATTTTTAACCCATCATTCAAGAACCTACTCATACACCCTGCCCCACTAACCCACAAATAAGTAATCTCAGCTTCTCTTATGCTTTCATTATGTTCTAATTTTTTGTGTCTAATCTCCCACTCTCCACCTCACTACATGACTTCAGTCTTTGTGAGAACCCTCACTGTCTTACTTATCCTTATATGTACTCTCAAGTGGACAAAAGGATGCTACACAGAGCAACTACCTATTAAAGGATAGATGTTTTGCTGGCTGCCTGGCTAACTGGATGGATGGATGAATGGATGGATGGATGGATGGATGGATGGATGGATGGATGGATGAATAGAAATAGTGCAATGTGCTAGAAATAGCACTGTATTTCAAGCCAAAAATTCTGTGTTCAAAACTTGGCTCTTCAGTTTGGAACTATGCCTAAAAGGTTATGAAATTATTCATACTCTGACCCAGAAATACATTACTAGGTATATGTTTCAAATAGATTTTGTTTATAAAAAGGAAAATAACATGTAAGTAAATATATACTTATATTTATAGCATCTCTTTTTGTGGTGGCTAAGAATGGGAGATTGAGAGGATGCCCTTCAACTGGAGAATGGCTGAACAAAATGTGGCATATGGTTGTAATGGAATACTATTGTGCTATAAGAAATGATGAGCACAAGATTTCAGAAAAACCTGGAAAGACTTGCATAAACTTATAAAATGAAGTGAGCAGAACCAGAAGAACATTGCACACAGTAATCCCAATATTGTAAGATTATCAACTGCCAATGATTTAGCTATTCTCAACGATGATTTAAGAAAGTTCCAAAAGGCTCATGATGAAAATGTTACCCACCTCCAGAGAAAAATCTGATGAAGTCTGAATGCAGGTAGAAGCATATTTTTTAACTTTCTTTATCTTTCCTGGGCTTTTCCCCTCTTTGATCTGTTTTTTCCCCAAGATGACTAATATGGAAATACGTTTTGCATGACTGCACATGTATAACCTATATCAAATTGCTTGCCTTCTCAATGAGAGGGGAGGGAAAGGAGGGTGGGAGAGAATTTAGAACTCCTAATTTTAAAAAGTAAATGTTTTAAAAAGTTACATGTCATTAGAAAATATTTTTAAATATTAAAAAAAGAAACATGGTTCTTACTTAACATCAGTATGATCTCAGACAAGGCACTCAACTCTTGTAAAATGAGGAGCTTGGAGTAGATCATCTCTAAGGTCTAGTTCTATTGGAGGGACAGTCAAGATCAGAGTGTAAGGTACAGTCACTAATCTTGATAGCCTCAATTCCATGAGTATGGGCAAGCCTTTTGCCACCTAATGATCTAACAGGCATGAAAAATGCTTATACAAAATTGTCTTGAAGAACTGTACAAATACTGGGGAGACTTTCTAAAAGGCAAATAGGGAAGGGACATCTAGGTAGCTTAGTAGACTAATGCCTACAGATGGGGAGGTCCTGGGTTCAAATCTGGCCTCAGACTCTTCCTAACTATGTGACCCTGAGGAAGTCATTTAACCCCCAATGCCTACCCAATACAAAGTATTGAATCTAATATGGAAGGTAAAGGATTTTTTTAAAGAGACAAACAAAAATAGAAAGGCTAGGAAACCAGAAAAATAATTTTTCTGTTTCTGACATTTATTAATATTTATTTGCATAATTCATGTTAATAGATACTTGCTACTAAAAGTGTAATTCAAATTCCCTTGCTAATAGACAGAATAAATGACAATAGTGGCAATAGCTAATATTTATTTAGGACTTTAAGTTTGATTAAGTATTTTTATATGCATTACCTCATTTGGTTCCTGGCTCTGGAAGAAGGGACTGTGCCAGCGTTGGGTAACAGAAAGTTGAACAGGAAATGGGCAGAGCTGCCTTGCCTGCTTCTAGCATACCATGTTTGCTAGCTTAGGCATTTGGGCACTTTAGGGGTGATGAACTCCCTGAATGCTTCCTGCTCAGTGACCAATAAGGGGATGGTTTCATCATTTCCAAAGCACCCAAGCACTGAGTCATGCATAACCAGCTGGAAGTTGTTAGTAAAGGAATTCAAATTATTATGTTGGGGAGAGGAGGCTTCAAAAACCTGCATCTTTATATTTTCCTCTCTAATTCTTTATTTTTTTAATCCTTACCTTTTGCCTTAGAATCAATACTATGTATTGGTTCCAAGGCAGCAAAGTGGTAAGGGCTAGGGAATGGGGGTTAAGTCACACAACTAGGAAGTGTCTGAGGCCAGATTTCTTATCTAGAGTTTCTACCCTTCTCCTTAGCTCTTCCCCTGGAGAGACAGAGTCAACATCATGCCTTCTTTATTTCATACTAGAAGCCAGACCCCAGGGCCATCTGAAGGCTCATCAGAGAATCATTCAGTTTCAAATCAAGGGAGTCCTGATCTCTTAACAGAATACTGCCTTACACAGTCCCATTACATTCTGGGGTCCACTTTCCCAAGCTATATGTATTATTTGTCACTGAAGCTAAGTTGGAAAGGAACATGTTATTACCTCGGTTATTGTTCAGTCATTTTCAACTCTTTCTGATCCCATTTGGGGGTTTTCTTGGCAGATATGCTGGAATGGTTTGCTATCTCCTTCTCCAGTTTATTTTACAGGTAAGGAAACTGAGGTAGAGTTAAGCGACTTTCTCCGGGTCACACAACTAGTAAGTATCTGAGGTTAGATTTGAACTCAGGAAGATGAGTCTTCCTTACTCCAAGCCCAGTACTATCACCACTGTGCCAGGAAGTTGCCTATGGCTATTATTGTTCCCCTTACTCAAAATAGCTAAGAGGTAACAAGATTGTAGTTACGGTATAAAGGATGGCTAAGGAATCAGACCCCTATAAGATGATCATCCCTCTAGCTTATTAACTAGGCTAACAACATTGGAAAGATTCTGTTTTTTTCAGTATACTGTATGTTAGGAAAAGTCCAGAGGGTCAGAATAATGGTGAGAGAACTAAAGAATATGTCTCTCGAGACTGTATGCAATAGGGGTGTTTAGCCTAGAGGAGAGAAGGAATGGAATGGAAATGGGGTGGGGGGGAAGTGCCCCTTATAACTACCCTTATAGATCTCAAGGGCTGACCTGTAAGAGGGTTTATATTTGTTGTGTTTGACCACAGAAAGCAAAGCTCAGGCCATTGTGGGAGTGGGAGGATAGAGTTAGAAAAAGGAAAAGTTCAGCGCAAATATAAGGGAAAACTTACTAATAATTAAGCCTATCAAAGAAAATCTTTTCTTGGGTGGTGGTATCACTGAAAGTGTTTAAGAAGAAGCTGAATCAGGGGCAGTGGGGTTAGCTCAGTGGATAGAGAGGCAGTCCTAGAAAAGGGAAAACCTAGGCTCAAATGTGACTTCAGACACTTCTTAACTGTGTGACCCTGGACAAATCACTTAACCCCCATTGCCTAGACCTTACCACTTTTCTGTCTTGGAGCCAATACACATGGTATTGATTCTAAGATAGAAGGTAAAGGCTTAAAAAGAAAAGAAGCTGAATGACAACTAGTCAGAGATGCTTACCTTGAATTCCTGCTTCAAGTGGCTATTTAACTAGGTAACTTCTATAATCCTTCCCAATTCTGAGTTTCAGTGATATTAGGATACTCAGTAGAAAATATACTCAGAGGACAATAAATGCATTAAGAGTAAATCTTGTTCATTAGAATATCATCAGAGAGCGTTTGCTGTCAAAGTCAGATGCTTTGCTGAAATCCAGGAAAATTATATTTGCAGTGTTCTCTTGACCTACCAAGCTAGTACTGACCTGTAAAAAAGGAAATGAGAGTAGTCTGGCATGATGTGTTCTTGATACGCCCTTGCTGGCTCGGAGTAATCACTGCACCCCCTTATCTGTACCCACAAGCCATCTGTTTAAGAGTATATTCTAAGATCTGATAGCCCCATTGACTTCAGTGTCTATTTCTTCTATACCATAATGGCTGAAGGAAAAGTCAAGAACTTGCTTCCCCAAGGGGCAGAAAGTCTGCCCATAACTCTGTTGGAATTACCTTGGTATCATCTATGATGCTGAGTGAACCCTCAGTTTGGCAGGCTTTTAATGAAAAACATTGTAAATTATTTCTATAGGACATTACCTTTAGGGAGCACTCTTCAGAACAATCCACATTATAGATGAGCAAAATGAGAGGGAGAAAGATAGGGAGACTGGGGAAAGAGAGGGGGTGGAAGAGAGGAGGGGGGGAAGAGAGAGAGAGAGAGAGAAAGAGAGAGAGGAAGGAGAAGAAGAAGAAGAAGAAGAAGAAGGAGAAGGAGAAGGAGAAGGAGAAGGAGAAGGAGAAGGAGAAGGAGAAGGAGAAGGAGAAGGAGAAGGAGAAGGAGAAGGAGAAGGAGAAGGAGAAGGAGGAGAAGGNAACACTTGAATTCAAGTCTTGGTATGTCACTAAGCTCCCTCTGTCACCTTGGCTAAGTTATTTCTCTCTGCCCCTCAATCTCCTCCTCAGTAAAGTAAAGGACTTAAATTAAAGTAATATATGCTGTTCTCAAAATATAATCTGGCAACCTTTGCGGGGACCCAACATCTTTTAGGAGGTCTATTCTTTTCATTATAATAAGAAGACTTTTAATTTTTAATATAACAAATATGCAGAGATATGTCATATTTTTAAAAGCTTATTAAGGAGTCCTAAAAAAGTTTTAATATAAAAAAGACAAAGTTTGAGAATGACTTTTAAAGAAGTTTTTTAATTTTTTTAAACTCTAATATCATATACATATATATATATATATATATATATATCTCCCTCTATATTATTTTTTTTGTTACAGGGCTAGGCAATGGGGGTTAAGTGACTTGCCCAGGGTCACATAGCTGGAAAGTGTCTGAAGCCAGACTTGAACCTAGGACCTCATGTCTCTAGGCCTGGCTCTCAATCCACTGAGCCATCTAGCTGCCCCTCAGAATGACTTTTAGATGATCTCCAGGGTCCTTTTCCATTTTGACAATCTATCCTCTAAGCATAGGTGTGCCTGGAATCATGCTCTAAGTGTTTCTAGAATAGTGTACCAGGTTCAGCATCACACCCTGAATTACTATTGGTCCTCCCATTCCATCTCTCTTTTCCCTTCAGAGGAATAAAATAGCATAGTAACATCCAAAGGATATGCTGGTCCACCCATATGGGCATGATTAGGGTTCTAAGTTTTCGTCCAGCTCCAGAATTCTGCTTTCTAAGATCCCATTCATTGCTAATATTCTGGAAGTCAATTTGCTTCTTTCTCTCTTAGAGTTAATACTACAATGTCAGTTTCCTCTTTTTGTACATAGTTTTTAATAATCACATTAGGAGTTAAAACTTTGGAAACAGTTAAAAAATAGCAGCCTCTTCCCCAGACTTCAAAAGCCAGGCTCACCCAATCCATCTTCATAATTCATGGACCCTCATTCTCTAATGAGCAAAACCACTTTTTACCCATGTTAATATCTGGTGAGTCATGAATGCCAATTTCTTTAGCTTTCTAAGGTAGCATTTTCATCTCTAGGCAAAGGAGTCTTCTTAAGTTTTATTTTTTTAAACCCATAACTTCTGTCTTAGAATCAATACTGTTTATTGGTTCCAAGGCAGAAGAGCAAGAGCATTAAGAGCTAGGCAATGGGAGTTAAGTGACTTGCCCAGGGTCACACAGCTAGAAAGTGTCTGAGGTCAAATTTGAACTCCTGTCTCAAGGTCTGGCTCTCAATCACTGAACCATCTAGGTGCCCTCTCCCCATCTTAACTTTTAAAAGAATATATAGTGAGGCACCGTAAAAAGTACAATGTCTTTGAGTCCAGAGGCAAAGTCAAGTTCTGGCTTTCTCTTAATTTTTAGGTAATGGTATAACCTTGAAATATTCACCCTTTTAGACTCAGTTACCTCATTTAAAAATAAAGACACTCATTTCCACCCCATGCTGCATGCCTCTTGGGTTTATATTGTTTATTTAGCGAGATTTTGTAATGACAAATTGCTATACAAATATATGTTATTATGAGTATTACACCAAGTAGGAATTCACATCAAAACAATTTTTTGAAATCCTAGGTCATTAATATAGGCATTGATTGGACCATGTTCTTTACAAGGCTACTAAGGAGAAACTCTAGATTGCTGCTCATCTAACAGAATATAGTTTAAAGAAACTAGGAGTGGAACACATTCAGTAATTATTAACTTTTACAACACTTCAAGGAATGAGTGGAAATGATCAACCTGCCAGGGAAGGAGGACTGGGTCAGCCTTTTTGGTTAATTTTTTATTTCTCTTCTAAAATTAACAAATTCTTCACATAAGTTCAGGGGAAGCAGAGAATTGAGGCAGTTAATAAAAGGATATAGTTCCACCTCTGCCCCCACATCTCAACTTCCTCCTGGGAGTCAATTAATAGCAATAAAAAGATCTATTTTAAAGGATTCCATATGCCTACAGTTCTTACAGAACCCTATTTCTTGGTTAAGTGATTGAGCAACTTTATTGAAGATTGTTGGTTAATGGACTTTACTGGTCACAAGGCATTCTGTTCTTAGTTCTGTCATATTCAATATTCTTAATGGTGACTTAGATAAAGAACCAGATGGCATGTTTAGCTACATGATAAATGTCACAAAATTGGGAGGTGTAGACCATGAGAGGAGTAACAAAATAGAAAGTGAAAACTATCTAACTAAACTGAAACAATGAAGTAATACTTCCAAACTTAACTATTATAGAGATAAATGTAAAATCTGGAATTTAGATTCAAAAATTCAATTCCTTAAGTTCAAAATAGGAGATAGATATTTTGACAGTACTTCTATACTTCTATAAAACAAACCTATTGGTTTAGGTCAACCAAAACTCATTAAAAAATCAACAATATGCCTTTACAAAAGATAAAACAATTTAATGTTAAACTAATAGTCAAGGTAACTAGATCAGTAGATATGATAGTTTCAATAAATTCAATTGAACACAACACAGCTAGAATCTCATGTTTATTTCTAGATATTATATGTTAAGAGAGACATAAACAAGTAAATACCATACAGAGATAAGTAGGACTACAAGGGGATTAGAGACAATGACACTGGAAATCAATGAAGAAAACTGAAAATATTTAGCATGAAGAAGTAAAGATTTGGGGAGGTCAAGTCATGTCTTAAAAGGTTATCATGGGAAAGAGAAAAAAATGTATCATTTCCTATCTTTGTTAAGATGGTACCTATCACTTTACATGTACATTTGTGCCTTAAATATAGAAGCAACATAGTCACTTTAACGTTCTTCTATTATAGGATAAGTTATTTTATAGCAATTTCTTTGTCATTGTATCCTCAAAGCCTAGAGTAGTACCTTGTACATAATGGACATGTCATAAGGGTTACTTGAATTTTAACTTAAATTTGTTGAATATATTTTAGATTAATAGCAATAAAGCTGAAGATGCCAGTATTAGGAGTATTAGGCATTTGTACAAGTAAATACAATTAAAGTAACAAGAGTTGAAAGGAGGTCGAAAATCCAGATCCTTAAGTAATAGGTTAAGAGAACCAATTTTCACAGTTCTTAGAGTTCAAGAGGTCAAAGTTCCAGGAAGAAAGGAGAAAAGTGTGGGAACACAATGTTCCCAAATTTCAGGTTGTTGTCCTTCTCAAGATGAGGATTAAGAAGCAAGTGGGTATAACAATGGTCATTGTGGTTTCTCTGTGGAAGGTACAATTTATTCATCACCTGTTCTCCCTATCTTCTTTGTCTCTGTGGATTAAATCAGCCATGCCCTGCTAAAACAAATAACTTTTTCTTCAGCCTAAAGGCAGTATAATGGTTTCTTAGGTCCAGATGGTTGCCCAGTCTGTTGCTTTATCAAATCATATTAAATGAAAAGTTAGGAGTACAATCACAATAACTCAAAGCACTCATTTAGAAAGAGTCCTAACATTTAGGCAGAATCCTGCCTTAATTTGAATTTATGTTTATCTCTACCTAATACTGTCTTCTTTATGGTTAAGGAAAAAATTCTGATTACCAGAAACTTTGGAGAAAATAAACAAGTAATTGTGTTACTATGGTTATTAATGAACAACCACCAGTTCTTTGTAGTTTAATTTTTGAGGTACCTCTTCTTCCGTTTAGTCTGTTTCTCATAGATTATGAATGTTTCTTTAAGAACTCTAGGGTGTGGCTCAACTTTGGGTACCAACTCAAAGATTGCGATAGTTTGAATTCATTCTCAAATGATAGGAGAAAGTTTGTCACTCTGGATTAGCAATTCCAAGACATCAATCAGTTCTCAAACCTCTGTTACATATATATTAGGAAAGACTAAAACATTTTCCAATGAATACAGCAGTAAAGCAAGGATATCCCTTTTCTCTACTATTATTTGATAATTTTAAAAAGTGATAGCAATAACAATGAGACAAGAGAAAGAAATAAAATGAGCAAAAATAGGTAAAGATAAGAAAAAAATTTTATACACATAATTTGACAGTTTACTTGGAAAATCCTGGAGAATCAGTAATGGAAATATTTGAAACAATTAAAGTTTCAGTAAGATAGTAGGCTACAAGATAAATCTATAAAAATTAATAGCATTTCTTTATAACTATAATAAGATCTAGGAAGCACATTGAAAATTTGTATAAATACATTTATAAAACAATCCTTAGAGAAAAAACAAATTTACATAAAGAGAGGGATGTTCAGTGTTCATGGCTAGGTCATATCAATAAAATAAAAATTATACTATTGAAATTAATTTACATATTCAGTACTACACAAATCAAACTAACAAAACACATTGGACATAGATTGACACAATAATAACAAAATCCATTTAGAGAAGCAAAAAATCTGGAATATCAAGGGAAATATTGACAAAGATAAACATGAAGGGGGAACAGAACTTTCTAGTCTAAAACAATAGCATCAAGAAGTAATCATATTGGTTTTAAACATTAAAAAGTTGATCAATGAACGGATTAAATAAGGATGAATAGGAAACTATTGAAATAAATTACTCACCATTCAAGAAGCATGAAATGTAGAAGGAATCTATCAATTTCCTCCTGAAAGTCATCTCTAAAACAAAAACTCATGGAATATCATAGCCAAAATTCAAAGGTCCTTCAGCCAACATTCAGAAATAAAAAGAATTCAAGTATCAAGGAAGCATAAACAGAATCACAAAAAACCTGACAACTTCAATGAATTTTAAAAAAAAGATCTTAGAATAAAATATTCTGAAAGGCAAAAAGTATAGATTTGGAGCCAAAAATAACTTATTTTTTTAATTTATTTATTTTTAAATCCTTACCTTCCATCTTAGTCAATACTGTGTATTGGCTCGAAGGCAGAAGAGTGGTAAGGGTAGGCAATGGGGGTCAAGTGACTTGCCCAGGGTCACACAGCTGGGAAGTGTCTGAGGCCAGATTTGAACCTAGGGCATCCCGTCTCTAGACCTGGCTCTCAATCTACTGAGCTACCCAGCTGCCCCAACCAAAAATAACTTATGCTGAAAATTTGGTTATAATCCTACAAGAGAAACTGGAATTTTAAAGACTTTGAAGAATTTCTAATGAGAAAATAAGAGCTGATTAAGAACTATGAAATATATACACAGGAGTTCAGAAAATCTAAGAAGGTAAATTTATTTGAGTAATTAAAAGGAGCAATGTGATGGTATAGTGCTAATATTCAAATAGAGGGAGAAACAAGATATGCCCTTTACAAAATGTAAAGTCTTCAAAAAGGTATTGAGGGGGGTTAAATAATAAAGAGAGAGGTCATGAAATGTGGTTTGGCTTTCTTCTGAGGATGTGATGAGGGGAAATATGAGAAAGGATAAAAGAAATATAATAGGATAGAAAGGAGAAAGGAAGTGTGAAACTTGTTATTCCTCATAACTGTTATGGGTAAGAAGAAAATGGAAAACAGGATAGAGGAAGTAGAAATCAGATGAAATTCACTCATCCTAAAATGAATACAGTAAAGTAAAATATGCCCTTACAAATAGTTTGGCATGTGTGTATGTGTTTGTATGTATATGTGTGTGAATGTATGTATGTGTAGATGTATTATAAATATACACAGAAGTCCATATGAGTATGTGTACACATGTGTATGTATTGTGTAGATATAGATATGTATGTGTGTATACACACATTTACATATGTGTATATATATATATATATTATATGTACACATACATATGTATAGTTCAGTCATTCAGTTATATCCAATTCTTTGTGACCCTGTGGACAATATTGTCCATGCGGTTTTCTTGAAAAAAGATACTGGAATATTTTGCCATTTCCATCTCCAGGGGATTAAGGCAACCAGAGATTAAACAATTTTGCCAAAGTTACATAGTAAATGTCTAAGGCTGGATTTGAACTCAGGTTTTCCTGAATCTCTCCAGCCTTCTATCTATCCACTGTTCCATCTAGTTGCCTTCAACTGGGCAATAGCTCTTGTTTTTTATAAATTTGAGAAATAAGGTCTTTATCAAAGAAACTTGCTGTAAATTTTTTTGAAATTTCTCCATTGTCTATGGTACATTTTAGCACAAAGTGGTTTCCCTTGTTATCTCTTTTAATTAGACCTATTTTTTCTTTTGCTTTGTCTGATCTCATGATTGCTACCCCTACAATTTTCTACTTCAGTGGAAATATTAAATTCTGCTCCAGCTCATTATTTTAATTTTGTGTGTCTTCCCATTTTAACATATTTTTAGATTCTAGTTTTCAATTCATTTTATCAGCTTCTATTTTACAGGCGAGCTCATCCCATTCACATTCACAGTTATGATTACCAATTGTGTATTTACAGCCATTCCTTTTCTTTCTGTTTCTTCCTTGTTGTCTTTCTCTTCGTCCTGTATCTCCCCAAAAATCTATTTTTCCTCTAACCACTACCTCCCTTAATCTTCCCCTTTATACCACATCTTTTCTCTTATTCTTTTCCCCTCCTCTGTCCCCAGAGTAGATTACATTTCTGTGAACAACCAAGTATGTGTATATAAATGCAGATTTCTGCACTCTTTGCACAAATTCTGATGAAAATGAGGTTCAAGCATTGCACACCAATTTCTCCATTTAATTCTCTATTGTAAAAGCTCTTCTTTGCACACTTCTTTTATGTGAGAAAACTTCACTGTTTTACCTACTCCTTCATTCTGCTCTTAGTACATCTTTCTCACCTGTTCATATTTTTTGGAGATAGTTATTAGGAATTACATTTATCATTTTCTATATGAGAATATAGAGTCTCTTATTATTACTCTTTAATGTTTACTTTTTATGCTTCTCTGAGTCCTGACTTTGAATGGCAAATTTCTTTTCCATTCTGATCTTTTTATTAGGAATATTTAAATATCTTCTATTTCATTAAATATCAATTTTTCCCTTGATTCCACTCAGTTTTTCTGGGTAGATTATTCTTGGTTGTAATCCTATCTCCTTTGCTATTGATATTTCATATTCTACATCTTATACTCCTTTAACAAACTGCTAGATGCTGGTTAATCCTGAATATGTGGTTCCACAGTATTTGAAGCATTTCTTTCTGACAGCTTAAAGTATTTTCTTTCTGATATGGGAGCTCTGGGATTTAGGAATATTATTATTATTAGGAATATGCTGAAAAGAAAGTATATTCCATTTTTCCCTATTTATTTTTCTCCATATATCTATTTTTTCTAAGATTTCATTCATATCTCTTATCTCTTTCTTGTTTATTTTTTGGTTTGATTTATGTAGATCTGATAGAGGATGGTTCCTGTCTCCCACTAGTATAGTTTTACTATCTATTTCCTCCTTAAGCTCAACTACTCTCTCCTTTAGAAATTTGGTTGTTATTCCTTTTGGTGCATACATGTTGAGTACTAATATTTCCTCATTGTCTATGCTGCCTTTTATCAGCATGTAATTATCTTCTCTCTCTTTTAATCAGATCTATTTTTACTTTGGCTTTCTCAGATATCATGATTATGACTCCTAACTTCTTTTTCTCAGTTGTTGCCCAATAGATTTTGTTCCATCCTATTACATTTACCTTGTGTGTGTCTACCTGCCTCATGTGTGTTTCTTGTAGACAACATATGGTAGGATGTAGGTTTCTAATTCGTTGTGCTCTTTGTTTCCATTTTATGGGTGGGTTCATCCCATTCAAAATCAGAATTAAGATTATCACCTGTGTATTCCCCATCATTTTAATTTCCTCTACTAGTCTTGTCCTTTCTTCTTTCAATAATTCCTTCTATACCAGTGTTTTGCTTTTGATCGGTTCCCCTAATCCCCACCCTTAGTTTATTTCCCTTCCCACCCCTCCCTTCTTATTCTCCTGTTATTTTTCTTTAAGGTCTATTAAATTCTCTCCCCACTTTCTTTCCTTCCCTTTTGCTACTTCCTGCACCACTCCCCAGCTTGAATTTATCCTCTCGACTTCCCCGTAGGGTAAAATAGAATCCTATACCCCAATGGATCTAAATGCTCTTCACTCTCAAAATTGATTCCACTGAGAGAAAGGTTTAAGTATCATATATTAGCACTCTCTTCTTCTCCTTCTTATAATAGTATCCTTCCTCTCCCACTCCCATATGCCTCTTTATGTTGTATAATTTATCCTATTTTTCTTCTTCCTTCAAGTTTCTCTTGGTGCCATATTCTATTTTCCCTCTTTTTTAATTTTTACATATCATCTTAAACCACTTAGTACCTCAACGTCTACCTATGAATAATTCTTCTAACACTATGATAGTGAAAACAGTTTTTGAGAGTTACAAATATCATTTTTCCATATAGGAATATAAACAATTTGATCTTACTAAAGCCCTTAAAATAATTTTTTCCCTTCTTTCTTGTTTACCTTTTAATGTTTCTCTTGAATTTTGTATTTGGACATCAAATTTTTTGTTTAGTTCTGGTCTTTTCTTTACAAATATTTAGAAAACTTCTATTTTGTTTAATGTTCATAATTTCTCCTAATAATATACAGTCAGTTTTGAGTAGGTGATCTTTGGTTGTAGACCCAATTCTCTTGACTTTCTGAATATCATATTCCAAGCCTTGTGGTCCTTTAGGGAGGAAGCTGATAGATCCCATGTAATCCTGACTGGGGCTCCTTGACATAAGATTTGTCTCTTTCTATTTTCTTGTAATATTTTCTCCTTGGCTTGGAAGCTTTTGAATTTGGCAATAACACTTCAAGGGTAGGAGGGTTGAGGATTTAATATAGAGGGTGATCTATGGACTCTTTCAATGTCTATATTTCCTCTCATTCAAGACTATCAGGGCAATTTTCTTGGATAATTTCTTGTAATATGATGTCAAGAGTTCTGTTTTTTTTCTAGGTTTTCAGGTAGACCTATGATTCTCAAATTGTCTCTCCTGGACCTGTTTTCCAGTTCCATTGTCTTCTCAATGAGATATTTCATGTTTCCTTCTAATTTGTCATTCTTTTAACTTTGCTTTATTAATTCTTGCTGTATTGTGAGATCATTAACTTCTACTTGCCTAATTCTAGACTTTAAAGACTGGTTTTCATCTATGATCTTTTGATTTTCTTTTTCAGTTTGTTCTAACCTGCTTTTCTTGGCTTCTAGCAGGTCAATTCTTGTCTCCATTTTGCTTGTTTCATGTGATTTCTGTACCTTTTTCCAAATGGGAGATTCTGTCTTTGAAACTGCATTTCTTTTTCCCACTTTTCTCCCCATTGTTCCTCCATCTTTCTTACTTGGTTCTTGAATTCCAACTTGAGTTCCTTGAGATCTTGTGACCAATATCCATTTTTTTGAAAGTTTGGGTGTGTTTGCTTGTTTGTCACTCTTTGCTGTCACTTTTGTACTCCGCTCCTTTTCTCCATAAAAGTTATCCAGTGTCAGAGGCTTTCTCTGTTGTATCTTACTTTTTTTGGTTTTTGTGGATTGTAGTTCTTGGGTGTTGGTGGTCATTGCTGGGTTAGTTTTATCTTCCCTTCTCAGCCACAAGTCTGAGTGAAGAGGTCAAGCAGCACTCAGTGTAGTGAGCTACAGAGCTATTCTTGCCCTAAGGCTATTTTTTTATTCTCCATGGCATCTGCTGTGGGCAGCCCATCTCTATGTTATCTCCACTCCTGCATTCTGTGGGTCCCAAGTCTAGCCACCAAGATTGCACTGTCCTCAGGGATAAGATTATGGTGCCCTCATCCAGCTCCCAAGAATTTAAAGATTTCCCCAACCTTTGTGACTCAGGCTCAGTAGGTGGTGAGGAAAGGGGTGGTGATCAGTTTGCACTTTGGTAGGTGTAATTTTATCCCCTTATAGCATGGAAATACCCAAAAGCTGCTTACCTTCAAGACTGTACTCTACAGTGGAGCTCCTTTCCTCATCTAATTTTGATTTTTGTCCTTTTGAGACACTTTGTTGTGACTGATAGTAGAAAGAGTCATGAAGTTCCTTCTACAATGCAGCCATCTTAGCCCTAAAATCCTTCATCTTTTCTAAGAGCATAGACTTGACTTTTGTCAGTCTAATTGATGACTTCAGAGAATGTAACAATGAAATAAGATGTGGAAGCTCAAATTTAAATCTTAGAATCTCAGAGCTATAAATTACTTAAGAAGGCATGTAATTCAAATCATATCTTAATAGGAATCCATTTTAAAACATTGTTATCAAATGGTCCTCCAACCTCCCTTTAAAAACCACATATAACAAGAAATACACCACACCCAAGAAAACTCACTCCATTGTTGAACTACTTACATTGTTAGGAAGTTTTTCCTTATGATGAGTAACATAATGTGGTCTCTAGTATACTTACCAGCCTAGTTGCTTTTCTCCAACTTGCTTACATACTACAAAATGCAGTACCCAGAACATCACGATGTGGTCTGACAAAGGCAGAGTAGAACTACCATCCAGGTACCATACCAACATACCATTCATGACATTATGTCTCTCCTAGTTTTTATATCACCCTATTTGACGTTTTCCATAGGAAATATCTAAAACTATAGGCTACATCAAACCTCATCACTCCCCAAATCCCATTCTATACTTCTGAAGCTGACTGCTTGAATGAATGACAAAGGAATTTTACCTTTTAGCTAATGAAACTTTATTTAACTTGGCCCATTTTCCTCACCTCCTGAGATCTTTTGAGATTGGCTCTGTCATTCAACATGTTGGCTATCCCTCTCTAGTCTAATTCATCTTCAGATGGAGGAAAGCTAATGTTGGAATTTACTATTAATTAGTAATATTTCTATGTAGATCTATTCATTTTCTCAAACCTCAACTTCTGAAGGTTAGGTAGTTCAGTTCTCATTTGACTAGGCAGGGATCCTTGCCCTGTGACAGGTCAGGATAGAGATTTCAAAGCTTTTTTTCCCATTAACAAAGAATCCAGCCTTCCGAGGTCTTCACAAACACATTCCCTTTTGCCCTTACTGATATCTCATCTAGATTTGAGGTGATTTGATCTATAATAGGGGAAACAGCCAGTGAAATCCTGACTGAGACAATTTATACTTTTTTAATCAGGAATCTGGGTTTCATAAACTAAATGACATTCCATTTCTTAAAGTACCAGAGAAATTAAGATCAATCACATTTCCTTAGCTTAGTGAAATTGTTGAGCTCTACCCACCCTGAGGAGCAGCCCTTCTCCTTCCTACAATGGAGTAATGAGTGAGGAGTTGAAACCTTTAAGTTGTCCTCCTCATTAAAATATCTGCCAACCAGGACTACCAGGGGAGCTCCAAAAGACACTGTTAGGTCAATGAGAAGGAAAATATACCTTGGTATAAAAGATGGTGTAAGATGGTTATTTGTTGTCTTTCTATACAAAAACACAAAAGATTGAGCCTTTCTTTATTGAAAGATCATATTCTTCTAATAATTAACAGTGCTATACTCCAAGAAATTGCCTCAATTTAGGTATTGGTTAAAATTCCAGGTACTATAACTTGACATTCCTATTTTATTCAAGCCACTGATAAAAAAATATGCAATACTGGAGATAAAGTAAGAAAAAAATGTAACTGAAAATCAGTACATTCCCTTTTTGTAGGTGAGGCACTAAACTTCAACTCCATATCTCTATATAGTTATATGACTACATAGTTATATGACTATATAGTTATATGACTCCACATAGTTATGGGATGTAGTCATATCCCATAATAGTTATATGACATTACCTTCTTCTCTTCCCAGAAGGGACTCTAGGCTGGTCTGATCTCTTCACTGTCTTCTTATTATACTAGACTCACTTCTGCCTTCAATTCTTTATACTTCAATTTCTTTCACATGGAAGGTCCTCCTTGCCTCTTCTCTGCATCTCCTCCATCCATCTAGCTCACATACATCTTATAAACTCATGTTCCACTTCCCCTCCACAAACCCCGTCCTGATGACCCCATAGCCACTATGCTGACCAATTTGCAAGGTCCCACTAATCCAACCAGTATCTCTGGCCAAGTTTTACAAAACAGAAAAGATTTAAACTTTGTCTAAGCAAATTGCCAAAATTACCTTAGGGACAATGTGTTCTGAAACATTGATGGGATCTATGAACTTCTTAGCCAGGTTTAACATTCATTCTTGGCATTGCTTTTTCAATCTTTAGGAAAGAGACCTGGTCAGAGAGAATTAAAACACTCCTCCTTCTTGATCTGCTACTTACTAGCTGTAAGGATTTTCATCCTCAATTTTCCTATCTGCAAAATAAGTTTAGACTTAGTCACTTCAGTTAAATTTAAGTCAAGTGTTATTTCAACTCCTAATGTGCTGAAGACATCATTCTGGGCACTGGAAATACAAAGACAATTTTCATTTTAAAAAAAAAGAAAGATAAATCTCTCTTCCCTTAATAATTTTACTTCTGACTTCCAAAGTTCATTCCAATTCTTATGTTCTATGTTCTAAAATCTCATCCAGTTCCAAAACCCTGAGTTCTAAGCTCTGACAGTCTATGTTTGGAGATGTCTCCTAGTTCTGATGTTCAATCTAGATCTCTGACAACTAAATCATTCTCTGCTCTTTGTCCTATATCTTATGTTCCACGTTCTAAAATTTTACATTCTGTCTCTCTAAGTGATCTAAAATTCTCTGTTCTAAATTCCCTTCCAGTTCTCACATTCCTTGTTCCTTTTGGTCCCTTCCAACTATAACATTCTATGTTCTATGTTTTAAGAACCCTCCCAGATCTGACATCCTATTTTCTATAATTCTATAATTTATACAATCCTATGGTTCCTAGATTCCTACAACTGGCTCTCTCCCCTACTCCAATGCCCTCCCCCAATCCTCCCAACTGTCCCTCCCCCCACATTTCTCCTGTCTTTTCCCTCACATTCCTGAATCTGTGACACTCTCCTAGAACAGTCTACCTGTGCAATCTATAAAGATGATGACTCTAATATATCCCTCAATGGCCTTTTAGTTTCCAAAAATGGCTTCATTCTCAGAGATGCTGCCTCTCCCTGTTCCTAAGCAAACAGCTGGCTCTAGTGCTAGTAGATCAGGGCAAGGGGTACCTTTCTGTAGCTCTCGGCTACCCCCTGGTGGCTGCTTTGGGCATTGCCCCATACTGATGCTAATAGGCTAATAACTATAGCAAGCAAGCAAGCAAGCAATAAGCATCTGTGAAGCACCTACTATATATATTGGGCACTCTACTAGGTGCTGAGACTACCTAGACCAAAATAAAATGGCTCCTGTCCTCAAGATCCATATAACAGTATTGTACTTAATAATTTTTTAACTGAGCATTTTCTTTTTATTTTAGCGGTGTCAGTCAATGAGCACTCAACTAGGGCAGATATTGTTGGGTCTAATAGTCAGAGAACTTCAAAATTGGAAGAGATCTCAGAGCACCATTCATTCCTTTCTTTAGCATCCTCAAAAAGTGATTACCCATTTTCTACCTTAACAGACACCAGTGACAGATCACTACCTCACAAGGTAGATCATTCTCCTTTTCTTTCATAAACTTTTATTTTGAATTTTAAAAATCCATTTCTGTGTGTATGTTCACATGTGTATTGTAAAAGGGAATCCTTTGTTCTCTTTGCCTAGTTGGAGTTAGCACTTTGGTTGGCAATAACTTTGAATAGACACAAGCTTGAACTTTGAATTCACTAAGTGGTTTTCTAGCTTCTCCCACCTAGTTCAAGATTGTGTAGATTCAAAATTATTGCCAACCAAAGTGCTAACTCCAACTAGGCAAAGAGAACAAAGGGTTCCCTTTTATAGTATGAAATAAAAAAAAGACTGGCTCTGAAATCAGAGCACTGAGTTTGATACTCTTTACATGACCAAGGGTAAGCCCCTTTCTCTCTCTGGACCTCAATTCCCTTATCTACAAATTGAGGAGATTGGACTCTGTGATTCTAAGGTCTATTCCACCTCTAAATCTGACAAGATTAGCTTGAGATCCTAGGCAAATTATTTTATCTCTTTAAGCCTTGGTTTCTTCCTCTGCAAAATAGGGTTCAAACATTTCAACTCTTCATGACCCCATTTGGGATTTTCTTGGCAAAGATACTGGAATGATATCCTTTTCCAAGTTCATTTTAGAGATGAGAAAATTAAGGCAAATAAGGTTAAGTGACTTGTCCAGTGCCACACAGCTAGTAAGTGTCTGAGGCCATAAACTCACAAAGATGAGTCTTCCTGACTCTAGGCCTGGCAAATTGTATCACCTCTTTAAGCTTCAATTTCTTCCTCTGGAAAATAATTTTTTTTGCCTACATGTTTTATTTCCCCACATATATTATGCCCACATCATAGGGTATCTGCAACAATCAAATGAGAAACTGTACAATCGTTATTATGTGGCCCAACCTTCTCATTTTATAGGTGAGAACTAAAGGAAGAAGAAATTACTTAGCCAGGTCATACAGAAAAATACCCAGGACTGGAATCTCAGTCTTCTGACAATGAGTCCAGTGTTTGTTTGGGTTTTTTTTCCCCTTCCTACATTTTCTTTTCCTCTCATCCAATAAATTGCAAGGGAACTTACAACATAAACATACAATGTTGGAACTGGAATGAATCTTGGAAATCAGAAGTAGAATGTTCATCTTTGTACCTCCAACACCTAGAATTGTGCCTAGCACATAGTAGTCACATTAAAAAGGCTTACTGATTGATTGGCACCTGTCTTTTGTGTCTATTCAAAAAATAAAAATCATGGGAATCTCCAGTTAACTAGAAACGAAGCTGTTCTTTCCTCTTACTGGGAATCTTTCCCTCCCACTTGCCATATTTGTTTTTCCTTTCAAACATTGTCTTTGGAAATCCTCAACATAAGCTAGGTCTTCCTTAACATAGCCATTAGGTATACCAGGTCCAGATGACTAGGGGTTCCCTTTTCTTTCTCATTGAACTCCCCACAGCAAGCTATTTTCTGGCTGAGTCACAAATTTGTGCATACACAGACAAAAGAAAGAGAAGAGAAGAAAAGAAATGAAAAAGAAAGTTAAGTCAAATATTTCTAAGCAGGCATAATTATGTCTTCAATAGGAGAGTTTTGACGTCTGTAAGCTCTTATTCTGTGGTAATTGCTATTAATATCTTTGTTACTGAAGTGATTTGATACAGCTTCCAAGCTAACAAGTTCATGGGGGTGGAAGGGAAGCCTGCCATTTGGAGGAATAGCCATTTCTTTAATTCTGAGCAAAGGACCCTCTGCTATTTATTATAGTTGCTACAGGACTTCAGATGTCACTCTATGAGGCACTTTGAGGGTTCCCTGATAGAAGTTAAGTTCCTTGAGAGCACGGACAATTCCATTTTTGTTTTTGTATCCCATGTGACAACCATAGTTCCTGGAATATGGTACATTCTTGTTTCTTTGTTTCTTTGTTTAATTAATTTAGGATATTTTTCCATTATTACATGAATCATGTTCTTTCCGTCCCCTCTTTCCACACCCCTCTTGTAGTCAATGAGCAATTCAACTCTGATCAAGGAAATGTTTTTCTTCTGTGTTTCTATTCCCACATTTCTTCCTCTGGATTTGGCTAGTTTTCTTTATCATAAGTCCCTCAGCCTTGCTCTGGATCCTTGCATTGCTGCCAGTAGAGAAGTCCATTATGTTTGATTGCACCACAATGTATCAGTCTCTGTGTACAATGTTCTCCTGGTTCTGTTCCTTTTGCTCTACATCAATTCCTGGAGGTTGTTCCAGTTCGATTGGAATTCCTCCAGTTCATTTTGGAATATGGTACATTCTTGATAAATCCTTGTTGATTGATTTATTGATTATAGAGATCTATTGGACAGAATCCATATCACAGATCATTCATAGAGTAGGTCCTGAGGCATTGTTTCAGAGTTAAAATGGATCAGAGAATCTCAGGACATAAAGTGATCAGAGACTTCCTACCCCATGCATTCCTATTTAATTTCTGTATAATCTCTTCTATGGCATAGTCACCAGGGACTCTATGCTTAAACACCTCCAATAATGGGGAGTTCACTGTCTACCCATTTTTAGTAGTGCATTCCAATTTAATAGTTCTTAACATTGGCAGGTTTTTCTTTATGTTGAGATTAAACTTTCCTTCCTCCCCTCATCATTCAACCACTTTTGCTAGCTTTATCCCCATGAAGCCAACTAAAAGAAATCTAATCTCTTTTCTACATGAAGGTAACTATCAGATCCACATAAGTATTTCATTTGCTCCACTTAATATCCCTAGTTTCTTGAATTAATTCTTGAAATCTATGGGTTCCTATAACCTTAGCATGCTAGGTACCCTCTTCTTAACAAGTTATAGCTTGTCAACATTATCTCCTGAATGGGGCACCTAGAATGGAACCCTCTATTCCAATTGTGGTCTGACCAAGACAGGTCAGTAGGATTATCACTTCCCTTATTCTGGACATTTGTTATACATTTTTAAATGCAGTACATGATCACGTTGGCTTCATCTGCCCCCACATGCTGGTAGTTCATGGTGCTTTTGAAATTCAGTAACATCTTTTAAGAGATGCTTTTCAACTTTTTTGTATTACCAGATTTACTGCAAAAGAAACAGCACACTCTTAGCCACTGAAACAACAATGTCAAGTTCAATTCAACAGAATAAGCATTTATTATGAGCCTACACCCCATGCTCTGATTTCCATGTTCAAGATATAAACATGAAAAACAATAATCTACAAGGGTGGAAGTGTCATGTAAGTATAGAGTTTCCATGTCAGGTGAACAATGATAGGTAAATGAAGTAGAAAATATTCTAAAAGAATGTGAGAACAAGAAGATTTTCAGCTGAGGGAATGGACAGGAAGTCAGGGAAGGTTGTTCAAAGAAGATGGCATCCAAGCTGGACCTTAAAGGAAGACTGTATCTATGCTGTTCCCTAGTGACTGAAAATGTAGCATGTGTAGGAAAAGTTCAACTCATATTCTTTGGGAGCCTAACATCAGGGAATCAGCCCAAGAATTTGGGAAATAACTCAGTGAAATGAAACTAGTTTTTGCCTGATGCTTAGTTGAGCTGGTAACTAAATTGTGCTCATCCTTTTCTCTAGTAGAGCAGAAATCATTTCAACAAACATTTTTTAGTGCTTACAATGAACAAAACTAGCTAGAACCTGGTAACTATTCAAAGATATGAGAACCCTTAACACATGAAGCACTGAATGTCAAAACTGGAGGGATACTCAAAAATCATGTTCAACCTTTCCACTTAATATTTGAAGAAACTAAGCCCCAGACTAGGGAATGCATAGCCAGCCTTGAAATCAAGTTTCCTAGCATTATAAGTTTGTTTCCATAGGTCTTTGAGTCTTACCTAGTAAAATGCACACAACCTAAAAAGAAGTAATGCTAGAATTTCAGGAAATATGACAGGCAAGTGTGTTGTAGGGATGGGGAATGGGGTTGGGCCAGGATGTGCTCAGAATCCCTCAAATAATACCATGTAGGCGACCGCCTACTTCACTTACTCATAAGGCCAGTCTTGGTTAGAATTATGAATACAGGTAATGGAGCAATTAGCTCAAAACATCTGCTAATGCAGAGTTGCATGAAAGCATAGGTTTGAGGTGATATCAGGACTTGGATTTTGTGTTTTTGTTGGTTTCCAAACTCCTCAAGCCCAGCCATCCTTAGGATATAGGCGCTGTCCAAATGAATATTGGTTCTTTCTCATCTGCTGTCCAGAATCAAGCATGATTCTGCATTCTTCATTGTTCAATGAGGCAAGGATAGAATAAGCCACAATCAGAGATAAAATGCCAACACTCATTAAAGTCATATTCATAGAAAAGAAAGCCCCTGCCTAAGCTATGTATGTAAGCAATATCCAAGGGCTCAATAAAGAATACTTCTGGAAGGTTTAAATTTGGCCACACTCTCCTAGAAATCCATTCATCCTCCAGTAATGGCTCCCATTTCCTCCTTTCCTGAACAGATTTTGATACTTAAACCAATTTAATGGCTGTTCCTTTGACAATTTCTCTTCAGGAAAAAGATGGGGTTTTCCTCCAGGCAGGTAGAGATGGGTGGGGATGCTTGAAAGAGGATTCCCTGAGGAAGATTACTAATTGGGTGGGGTAGGGGGGAATGGAGAATGAAAGATATTGATATAGAAAGGAAAAATCCTTGGATAGAATTAGAAGACTTCTGTTCTACTCTTCACTTTCCTATAGACTTTGCCATGTGACCTGGGACAAATTGCTTCCTCCCTCTCTCTGGGTCTCAGTTTCACCCTCTAGGAAAAGAAAAGGATGAATTAGGCTGAGGGTCTTTTATTTTTGTTTCATGGCCCTGTCCTGCACTCTAATGAACTCTATGGATGCCTACTCAGGAGATTTGTTTTTGTTTTAAATCATAATTGAAATCAATGTTAAATTTTAGTTAGAATTTAATGTGAATAAAGACCCACTTTTTCCCATTTAATCTCATTGACCCCCTGAAATACATCCATGGATCTTTTAGGGGACTGAGCCCCTGGACTAGATGATCTGTAAATTTCCTTGTAGTTCAGATTCACTAAGATTCCCATAGTCTATAAAATAACCAGAGTTTCAGCATAATCTCACCATGTTGCCTTAGGCAAATATCTTAAACTCTAGGTATCAGTTTTCTCTTTAAGTAAGAAAAATGTTCTCTGCCCTGCCTCTCTCAAGGGGATGTTTTGTTGGCGGTGGGGATGATGGTGTTCCTTCATTTTTAAAGTGAACACATGACATCATGGATGAATATCTTGACTTGTCTATGAATTGAATTTAAGTGAGACAGCTGCACAAAATCATTAGCCTCACTCTTACTATCAGGCTGTCATATCTGCTGTGAACTATCATGTTATGTCTCTATAGAACAGAGAAAAATTGTTTTTGTTGTTCAGTCATTTTCAATCATGTACAACTCCTTGTGGCCCCATTTGGAGTTTTCTTGGCAAAGATGCTGGATAGTTTGCCATTTCCTTCTCCAGCTCACTTTACAGGTGATAAAACTGAGGCAAACAGGATTAAGTGACTTGCCCAGGGTCACATAGCTGGCATGTGTCTGAGACCAGATTTTAATTCAGGTAGAAGTAGAGTAGATGTGTAAAAGACAGCAAATATGTGATTAGATCATAGAATGATAGATTTAAAATAGAATTAAAATGGCTAATTAGGACTTAATACACAATATTATAGATTTAGGTCAATCAGTCAATACATATTTATAAAGCACCTACTATGTACCAGACATTGCTCTAAATGGTGAGGATACAAAAAGAGGCAGAACACAGTTCCTGTCCTCAAGAAGTATACAATCTAATTAGGGAGACAATATGCAAACAAATATATACAAACAAGATACAAGATATAAGATGAACAAGAAATAATTAACAGAAAGAAGGCATAAGAATTAGAAAATATTGGGGAAGATTTCCTGTAGAAGGTAAGTTGTTTGTTTGTTTGTTTTTCCATTTCCTATTTCTTTTTTTTCCAATTATATATAGAAAAAAATTTAACCATTGCTTTCCTTTTTACAGATTATATGTCAATACAATTTTAATATTCATTTTCTGACATTTTACATTCATGTTCTTTCCCTCCCTCCTACCCCTTCCCCTCACCCCAAGAACATATGTAATATGATGCAGGTTGTACCTATATTATTATATAATAAAATTTTCCCTGTTTGTCATGTGAAATAAGACATATTGATTACACCAGAGAAAAATTCAAAGGAAATAAAATAGAGAATGATATTTTTAATCTTCATTCATTCTCCATCTGTTTTCTATAGAGATGGATATCATTTTTTGTCATGAGTTCCTTGGCAATATCCTGGATCATACTAATACACTGCTGGTGGAGTTGTGAATTAATCCAACCATTCTGGAAAGCAATTTAACATTATTCCCAAAGGGTTTTAAAAGACTGTCTGCCTTTGACCCAGCCATACCACTGCTGGATTTGTACCCCAAAGAAATAATAAGGAAAAAGACTTGTACAAAAATATTTATAGCTGCACTCTTTGTGGTGGCAAAAAATTGGAAAATGAGGGGATGCCCTTTGATTGGGGAATGGCTGAACACATTGTGGTATCTGTTGATGATGGAATACTATTGTGCTAAAAGGAATAATGAACTGGAGGAATTCCATGTGAACTGGAACGACCTCAAAGAATTGATGTACAGTGAAAGGAGAAGAACCAGGAGAACATTGTACACAGAGACACAATCGAATGTAATAGACTTTTCTACAAGTAGCAATGCAAGGATCCAGGAAAACACCGAGGAACTTATGAGAAAGAATGCTAGTCACATTCAGAGAAAGAACTGTGGGAGGAGAAATGCAGAAGAAAAATATATGATCAATCATGTGGTTTGATGGGGATATGATTGGGGTTTGGGCATTAAAAGATCACTCTATTGCAAACATGAATAATATGTAAACAGGTTTTGAACAATGATGCATGCATAACGCAGTGGAATTGCTTGTCAGTTCTGGGAGGTGAGAGGGAAGAGGGGAGGGAAAAATCTTGAATCATGGAACAATGGAAAATATTCTAAATAAATTATAAAAAATTATATTTATAATTAAGTCATTCATAGTTGATCATCATACACTATTGTTACTGTGTACAACATTCTCCTGGTTCTGCTTACTTAACTTTGCATCACTTCATATAAGTGTTTCCAGGTTTGTTTTTGTGATCATCTTATTTTTCATTTCTTATGACACAAAACTATTCCATCATATTTCCAGAAGTTTTTGGATCTTTGAGTTTGTCAAACACTAGTTACTATGGTCATTTACCAATGCATATTGAGTGCCTAATGTATTCCAATGCTCTACCACTCTTTCTTAGCCAGTACCAGATTGTTTTGATGGTTTCTGCTTTATAATATAGTTTGAGGTCTGGAATAGCTAAGCCACTTTCATATATTTTTCATTAATTTCCTTGATATTCTAGGTCTTTTATTTTCTTCCAGAATAATTTATTATTATTTTTCTAGCTCTGTGAAATAATTTTTGGATAGTTTGATTGGTATAGTAATGAATAAGTAAATTCATTTAGGTAGAATTGTCATTCTTATTATTTTGTCTTGGCCTTCTCATGAGCAATTATTTCCAATTGTTTAGATCTGACTTTATTTGTATCAAAAGTGTTTTGTAGTTGTGATCATATAGTTCCTGGGTTTGTCTTGGCAGGTAGATTCTCAAACATTTTATATTGTTAACAATGACTTTAAATAAGATTTCACTAATTATCTCTTTTTTTTCCCAAACATTTATTAATATTCATTTTTAACATGGTTACATGATTCATGCTCCTCCTTTCCCCTTCACCCCCCGCACTCCCCAAACCCATAGCCAATGCACATTTCCACTATTTTTGTCATGTGTCCTTGATCAAGACCAATTTCCAAATTGTTGGTAGTTGCATTGGTGTGGTAGTTTCGAGTCCACACCCTCAATCATGTCCACCCCGACCCATACGTCCAAGCAGTTGTTTTTCTTATATGTTTCCTCTCCTGCAGTCCTTCCTCTGAATGTGGGTAGCATCTTTACCATAAATCCCTCAGAATTTTCCTGGGTCACTGTATTGCTGCTGGTACAGAGGTCCATTACATTCAATTTTACCACAGTATATCAGTCTCTGTGTACAATGTTCTTCTGGCTCTGCTCCTTTCACTCTGCATCTGTTCCCGGAGGTGTCTGTTCCCGGAGGTCTCTCCAGTTCGCCTGGAAATCCTCCAGTTTATTATTCCTTTTAGCACAATAGTATTCCATCACCCGCATATACCACAGTTTGTTCAGCCA
>NC_058135.1:218717016-218718659 GCF_016433145.1 Gracilinanus agilis
ATTTGTGTCATAAAAGGAATTTGGTAGGACTCCTTCTTTGCTTATCATATCAAATAATTTGTATAGTATTGGGATTAGTTGCTCTTTGAATGTCTGATAGAATTCACTTGTGAATCCATCAGGCCCTGGCGATTTTTTCTTGGGGAGTTCTTTGATGGCTTGTTCAATTTCTTTTTCTGATATGGGATTATTTAGGTATTCTATTTCTTCAACTGTTAATCTAGGCAGTTTATATTTTTGTAAATATTCGTCCATATCTCCTAAATTGTTATATTTATTGCCATATAATTGGGCAAAATAATTTTTAATGATTGCCTTAATTTCCCCTTCATTAGAGGTGAAGTCTCCCTTTTCATCTTTGATACTATCAATTTGGTTTTCTTCTTTCCTTTTTTTTTATTAGATTGACCAGTACTTTGTCTATTTTATCTGTTTTTTCAAAATACCAGCTTCTAGTCTTATTTATTAATTCAATAGTTCTTTTACTTTTGATTTTATTAATTTCTCCCTTGGTTTTTAGTATTTCTAATTTAGTTTTCATCTGGGGATTTTTAATTTGCTCACTTTCTAATTTTTTGAGTTGCATGCCCAATTCATTGATCTCTGCCCTCCTTAATTTGTTAATATATGCACTCAAAGATATAAATTTCCCCCTGAGTACTGCTTTGGCCGCATCCCACAGAGTTTGGTAGCATGTCTCATCATTGTAATTTTCTTCAATGAAATTGTTGATTGTTTCTATGATTCCTTCTTTGACAAATTGGTTTTGAAGACTCATATTATTTAATTTCCAATTAGTTTTTGATTTTCCTGTCCAGGTGCCCTTACTAATTATTATTTTTATTGCATTATGATCTAAGTAGGTTACATTTATTATTTCTGCTCTTTTGCATTTGTTTGCAATGATTCTATGCCCTATAACATGGTCAATCTTTGTGAATGTGCCATGTGCAGCTGAGAAGAAGGTGTATTCCTTTTTGCCCCTATTTATTTTTCTCCACATATCTAATTTTTCTAGGACTTCATTCACCTCTCTTACCTCTTATTTATTTTTTGGTTTGATTTATCTAGATCTGACAGAGGAATATTTAGATCTCCCACTAGTATGGTTTTACTATCTATTTCCTTCTTGAGCTCTGCCAGTTTCTCCTTTATGAATTTGGGTGCTATGCCACTTGGTGCATACATATTGAGCAGTGTTATTTCCTCATTGTTTGTACTGCCTTTAATCAGGATGTAATGACCTTCCCTGTCTTTTTTAATCATATCTCTTTTTACTTTGGCTTTGTCAGAAATCATAATAGCCACTCCTGCCTTCTTTTTCTCATTTGATGCCCAAAAGATTTTGCTCAAACCCTGAACCTTAAACTTGTGTATGTCCACCCGCCTCATATGTGTTTCTTGTAGACAACATATGGTGGGATTTTGGTTTCTAATCCACTCTGCTATTTGCTTCCATTTTATGAGGGAGTTCATCACATTCACATTCAGAGTTATAATCATCAGTTGTGCATTTGCTGACATTTTCAAAACCTCCCCCATTCCTACCCCCTTTTTTCTTATACTTTTTTCCTTTTAAACCAGTGGTTTGCTATTGAGCCGCTATCCCTTATCCCCTCCCTTGATTAACTTCCCTTTCTACC
>NC_058135.1:218718754-218759131 GCF_016433145.1 Gracilinanus agilis
TTTTTTTGTCCTCCCCACTCCCCTGCTCCCCTTGGTTTATCCCTTCTAACTTTCTCAGAAGGGTTAGACAAGAGTTTTATTTCCCAATGGATAGTATAGCTTCTCTTCCCTCTCCGGGTTGATTACACTGAGAGTAAGGTTTGATTATTACCTCTTTATGCTCTCTTCCTCTCCTTTTTATAATAGTATTTGTACCCTCTCCTTCCCATGCCCTCTTTGTTTGTAATAGAATATCCTATTTTCTTATTCACTTAAGTTTCTCTTAGTGTCCCCTGCTATTCACCCCCTCTTTCCCATCCCCCATGCCATCTTAGATTATTTAGTGTTCCACTCTCACCCTGTGAATTATTCTTCTGATTACTATAATAGTGAATATTATAATAGTGAATAGAGTTCACTACAGAGAATTATACATAACATTTCTCTACATAGGAATACAGATAATTAGATCTCACTGAGGCCCTTAAAAAGGCAAATATAAAAATTATAAGTTTTCTTTCTTTCCCCTCTGTATCTTATTTACCTTTTCATGTTTCTCTCGATTTCTGTGGTTGGATATCAAACTTTCCATTTAGCCCTGGTCTTTTCTGTGCAAATACCTGGAATTCTTCAATTTTGTTAAATGCCCATACTTTCCCCTGGAAATATATAGTCAATTTTGATGGGTAGTTGATCCGTGGTTGCAGGCCCAGCTCTCTTGCCTTTCTGAATATCGTATTCCAAGCCTTGCGATCTTTTAGCGTGGAGGCTGCCAGATCCTGTGTGATCCTGATTGGTGCTCCTTGATATTTGAATTGTTTCTTTCTGGTTTCTTGTAAGATTTTTTCTTTTGCTTGGAAACTCTTGAATTTTTCATATTTCTGGGTGTTTTCTTTTCTTGATCGAATGTCGCAGGTGTTCTATGAATCCTTTCAATGTCTATATTGCCCTCTTGTTGTAGGACTTCAGGGCAATTTTGCTGAATTATTTCTGTTAGTATGGAGTCCAGGTTTCTATTAATTTCTGGTTTTTCTGGAAGACCAATTATTCTCAAATTGTCTCTTCTAGACTGGTTTTCTTGGTCTGTCACTCTCTCATTGAGATATTTCATGTTTCCTTCTATTTTTTCAGTCTTTTGACTTTGTTTTATTTGTTCTTGTTGTCTTGAGAGATCATTAGCTTCCAATTGCTCAATTCTAGCCTTTAAGGATTGGTTTTCGGCTATAATCTTTCGGTTTTCTGCTATAATCTTCTGGTTTTCGGCTATAATCTTCTGGTATTCCTTTTCAATCTGGTCATTTCTGTTGTTCAATTTACTTATCAGTTCATTTGGTTTCTGAGCCTCACTTTCCAATTGCAAGATTCTACCTTTTAAACTGTTATTTTCTTGCCAGATCTCTTCCATTTTCCTCAAAATCTCAGTTTTGAACTCTTCCATAGCTTGTGAGGAGTTTTCCTTATTTGAGGAGAGTCCGGATGCTTGTTTGTTATCCTCCTCTGTTTGCTTGGTTGTCTGGATTTTCTCTGTGTAAAAGTTGTAGAGTGTTAAAGACTTCTTTTTCTTGTTGTTAATCTTTCTCGTCTGAGCTTCCTGAGACTGGGTAGCCATTGTTAGCCCAGCCCATTCTCAGGTTTATCCTTGCTCTCTGGGTCTGTCCACGGTCTATTGACTCCTGAGGCATGTCTGGTTTTTATCAAGGTCAAGCCCCCTGGTGGACCCCCTTGCTTGATCCTCTGCCGGAGGTTTCTTTACAGGTCTCAGTGCGCTGCTTCCACAGTTGTATACCCGTCTGCACTGGTTCCCCACTCAGGGTTTCAGAGCTTTAGCTCCTGGCTGTATCTGCCTCCACCCACGCCTCCACCCGTGCCTGCGCTCTCAGCCTACGCTCTGTGCCCTGTGTCCGCTCCTAGAGTCCTGCTCCCGTGCTCAAATTCCGCGTGCGCTCGCTAGCTTCCTGGGGTCCCAAATCCCGCCGCTCTCAGAAACAGGCCCCGGAGCCACCAGTGACTCAATGGGTGCCCCAAACTTGCTCCACCTCTTCCTAGCTGGCCTTGGCGCTATAAGTGTTGTGTGTGGAGGGGGTGGGGGTGGGGTGGTTGCTCAGCCCACGATTTAGTGAAAGCTGTTTCACCCCTTTATAGCATGGAGATGCCTCAATTCCACATACCTTCCACGCTGTGCCCTGTTGTGGGGTTCCTCCATTCGTCTGGACTTGTTTTTATGTCCCCTTGAGGAGTTTTGTTTGTTTCGGTCAAGAGACGTTAAGAGCTGCTTCTTACTCTGCCGCCATCTTAACCCGGAACCTAATTATCTCTTGCTATTGAACTTTATTGGCAGAAAAGAGAAATACTGATGATTTATTTGCATTTATTTTATGTCCTGCAATTTTGTTAAAGTTGTTAATTATTTTCATTACTTTTTGGTTGATTCTCTAGGATTCTCAAAGTATACCATCCTATCATTTGCAAAGAGTGTTAGCTCTACTTCCTTGTTGTCAATTCTAATTCCTTCAATTTCTCCTTCTCTTAGTGCTAAAGCTAGCATTTCTAAAACAATATTGAATAGTAATGGTGACGAGTATCTGTTTCATTCCTGAACTTATTGGGAAAGCTTCTAGCTCGTTCTCCTTAGAAATAATTTATACTAATGATTTTTTTTAAACCCATGTACTTCGGTGTATTGTCTCATAGGTGGAAGATTGGTAAGGGCGGGCAATGGGGGTCAAGTGACTTGCCCAGGGTCACACAGCTGGAAGTGGCTGAGGCCGGGTTTGAACCTAGGACCTCCTGTCTCTAGGCCTGACTCTCACTCCAATGAGCTACCCAGCTGCCCCCTTCTCTAATATTTTTAATAGGAGTAGGTACTGTATTTTGCCAAAAGTTTGTTCTCTATCTTTTGAGATAATCATATGGTTTTTCTGTGGGTTTTATTATTGATGTGGCCAATTATGCTGATAGTTTTTCTAATAATGAACCATCCTTACATTCCTGGTATGAAATTTACCTGGTCATAATGTAGGATCTTTGTGATATATTGCTGTAATCCCCTTGCTAGTATTTTGTTTAAGAATTTTGCATCAATACTCATTAGGGATATTGTTCTACCAATATTGGATATTGGTTCTTTCTCTGTTTTTTCTCTTCCTGGTTTGGTATCAACATATTAGCATCATAAAATGAATTTATAAAATTATAAAAAATGTTCCTTCCTCAGCTATTTTTCCAAATAGTTTATATAGTATTGGAATTAATTGTTCCTTAAATGTTTGATAAAATTCACTCTTGAATCCATCTTGCCATGGGACTTTTTTCTTAGGAAATTCATTGACGAGATAGAATTTTTCGGCATTCTATTTCCTTTTCTGTTAGACTGGACAATTTACATTTTTAAATACTCAACTTTCACTTAGTTTATCAGATTTTTGGTATATAATTGAATAAAATGACAATATCTGCTTTTCCATTTTAATTTCTTCTTAATTGGTTATAATTTCACTATTTTAAATGCAGGTAATTTGTTGTCTTGCTTTTTTTTATCAAATTAATCAATGGTTTATCTATTTTTTTCCACAAACCAATTCCTTGTCTTAATTATTAGCTCAATGGTATTCTTAGTTACAACTTTATTAACCTTGCCTTTGATTTTCAGGATTTCTAATTTCATGTCTAATTAGTGGGGTTTTTAATTTGTTCTTCTTCCAGTGTTTTTTTTAGTTGCATACCTAATGTATTGATCTAGTCTTTCTCTGTTTTATTGATGTATGGATCGCTGAGGGGAAATTCCCTCTGTCAAAATGAATTAGAAATGACAATGCAACTCAAAATTTTGGAAAGTCAGAAACACTAAAAGTTAAATGACATATCCATGGTCACATGACCAACATATGCCAAAATCAGGGTCTGAATATGTAGAGACAGACAGACAGAGACAGAGACAAAGAGCCATAAGTATAAATATACATATATATATATATATATATATATATATAAATTTAAATGGGTAATGATTGATTAACATATATATAATATGTACACACATGTATGTATATACATCAACAGATATTATACATAGTTTATTTTGTGGGTATGTATTTTATATATTTGTATACATAAACATATATTTTGTCATATAAAAATCTGTATGTATATATATCTTTATTATATCTATAATATCTATAATATCTCTACAAATATATAGAAAGTAGTTCAAGCTGAGGATGGGAAACTAGTAGCTGGGGACTCAGGAAAAGGTTTATTCTGAAAATGATGCTTTAGCTGCAACCTAAAGGAAGAGAAAGAATCTATTAAATAGATGAGAAAAGAATACATTCTAGGCATGAAAGGATGGCTAGTGCTAAGGCATGCATATATATATATATATATATGAAATAGGCTATTACATGATAGATAGGGAGGAACCCAGTTTGTCTGGATCACAAAGAGTAGGAAGGGAAGTAATATCTAATGAAGTTGAAAAGATAAATTGGGGTCAGAGGGCATAGAGCTTTAAGAACCAAATAGAAGAATTTATTTTTTAATCTAAAGAAAATAAGAAGCCATTGGACTTGGTTGGTTGAGTAGGATAGTCACATGGTTAAGAAAAATAAATCTTCTAACAAGTAGAGGATGGACCCAACCAAGTGGGAAGAGATGTGAAGCACAGAGACAATCCAGAAGGTCGTTGCAATAACCCAGAAGGTAAGGAGGGCTGCACTAAAATGGCAGCTTTGTGAGAGGAGAGAAGGGGCAAGATGTGAGAGAGATTGTGAAAGTGGAAAACAGCAAGATTTGTCTACTGATTCAAGACAGGAGAGAAAGAACAGAGTCCAATATTCCACAGCTGTGAACCTAGGAGCTTGAAATGATAGCTTTTACTGACAGAAATAGAGAAGTTTAGAAAATGGGATGGATTAAGGAGAAAGATAATGTGGAGGTTGGGTTAAAAAAAGATCTCTAGGAAACCCAGTTTCAAAATTCCATTTGTCAATTGGAGAGGCAGGATAGATGCTCAAGGAGAGAATGAGATTATATATATAAATGTGGGTTCAGCTGCTTGGAAATTATAGTAAAACCCCAGATCCTACCAGTCCATCCTGACATTTACCTCCTCCCATCACCCTCATTGTTTCAATCAGAATTTAGGACTTAAAGACACATTATATGTTTAGATGTCTGTTCAACAAATTACCTCTCTCAAAAGGTTTGACACCACAGAAGGTAGCACAGAACTCACGATATCATTGAATCATGAACTTGAAGGAGCCATCAAATCTGCTTTGATAAAGTCTACCTCATCTATCCCTTTTTCATCATTCATTGGACCACAACTCTAATCTAAGATTAATCTCATTGGACTACTCCACCAGCCTTTTGGCCAAATCCCTTTCCTCTAGTCCTTCCTTTCTCAATTCTGTCTTACACATACTGCTTGGGTCATTCATTATCCTACTATCTCCTGTTCAAAAGTCTTTTATTCCTCTCAATGCCCATCCTACCAAGGTCAGAACTACTTTGTCTGACATTAAAACTCCTCAAATTAGACCTAATTGGATTTTAATTCACCTTCCACTACTATAAGCTTCCCACTCTAGCCAGAATAGCCTGTTCACTATACTTTGACTATGTCATACAGAATAAAGAACTCTGGATAAAAGAATTGGAGAGAGCTGTCCTCAAGTCCTAGCTATGGCACTGACTATCATATGACCACAACTAAGTCTCTCATACTCCCTTAGTTTGGGTTTCTTTATATATAAAATGGGAATATGTTTACACTGTCTGCCTCTCACATTTGTGGTGAAGAAAACTTTAAATGTGAGCTATTGACATTATTCTTCCTATATTATTTTCTACATACCTACACTATCACATCTACAAAATCTTTTTTAAGAATAATTGATGTCTTGAGGGCATACTTCATAGATGCATAAAAAGGGAATAGACTTGCATTTAGAATTGATATTCTGCAGCAAACCATATCTGGACAGGCACAAGGCACAGAGAATTCAAGATCCTTCTCTGCATGTTGTTTTAAGCTCCTAGAAGGCATTTAATTCAGTAGAGCAAAATATTATCTTAAAAACTCTCTTTCCACAATGCATCTTTCATATATATATATATATATATGCGCTACATGAATATCATGCCGTATATTATATTGCCTTATGTTTATTTGTATTTTATCATTTGTATCATATCATATTATAGCATATTATACCATACCATATCATATGATATTGTACATATTATATACAATTCCCTGAAATATAGAAAGGAGAGGTAACTGGTGACTTCCAAATTATTAATATCATGAAAGGCATAAAAAAGGGAGATAAATGCAGGAGACAAATAAAAACAGTTGCTTGCCACTGTCATGAAAGATGTCCAATACTGAGTCCAAGTCCAAGTCAAATTAGGAATCCCCATCGATGTTAAGGACATCTAGATGTTCCAGTTTGCAAATGACATAATTTTAATTGCATTGTCCCACAATACTCCAGAGCCTTCTAAATACTTCAAAGGTAGTTAAGAGTGTTCATTGAGTAGAACAATGGGCCTGGAGTCAGGAAGAATTTTTTAACTCAGAGTTGATTTCAAATCTAAATTCAAACATTTACTGGCTGTCTGACACTGAACAAGCCACTTCATCTCTCTTTACCTTGGTTTCTTCATCTGTAAAATGGAAGTAATAATATATTATGCCTGTCTCTCAGGGTTATTATAAGGATTGAGTGAGATAACATTTAGGAAGCATTTTGCAAACCTCAAAGAGCACTACAAATGCTATTTTTACTAAATGAGACCTATAGCTACTGCTACACTTAGGGATATTTTAGAGTTAGCTCTAACTCTAACATTGTTAAATTTTCAGTGGGATTATTTAATAATAATAATAATAACTAATATAGTACTTTACTAATTGCTAAGTACTGTCCAAAACACTTTACAATTATTAGCTCATTTGATCTTCACAACAACACTGTGAGTTGGATGCTATTATTATCCTCATTTTAGACATAGGCAAATTAGGTTTGATTTGCTGTCTGTTGACTGGCTAGGCTTAAGAAAGTATTATAATGCAGATTAAAATTAAAAGCATTTGTGGATACTATATTTTCCCAAAATAGTCTGGTTGCTAAACATTTACCAATTCATTCCTTTTATTATTCTATAGATCTTCCCTGGCATCCTCAGGAGTACATTAGGAGGGTCAGGAAATTAAGTCATCCCCAGAATGAAGGCATGGTGACTATAGAATTTCAATAATCATAATAATAATAACAATAGCAACAATATCAACGACAATAGTAACTGGTGTTTATATCGTGCTTCATGGTTTATGGAGTGTTTGACATCTGTTATTTCATTTGAGCTTTATCATAATTCTGCCCAGATTCCTTCTTGACTCATTCATTAGATATTTTGTACAGATAGTGCTAATTATGAATATCATATACTCTGTGTTTCAGACATTTCTCCTACTAGTCCATGTGTTCCATGAGACAAAAGACCATGCCATCTCTAAAAATTGCTCTATACCCAAGTGACCTTTAATAAATATTTGTGGATTTGAATTGAATTTTTTAAAGTATCCAAGCTTGGAAGACAGAAAAAGACTTTAAGCTCTCTGACCTTTGCTTATAGATGTTTTTATTCCCAATAGACTTAACCCAGTTCCCCATAAACATTTGTTCAGAGAGTAAGCATGGCAAGTAAGTAGTTGGTACTGTTCTGATTGACAGCAGAATATAATGCAAAAAGCCCTATCCTGGGAGTCAAAAGACTTAAGTCTGAATCTTTAAACTCACAGTATGATTTTGGCCAAGTCCTTTACCTCTGTAATTCACAGCTTTGTCATCTGTGACATGGTGCAGTGAAAAGAGTTAGATTTAATGTCTATAGGATTTCCATTCCATTCAAACCACAGCTCTGTCTTTTATTACCTGAAAAATATGGGCCATACAACTAAGCCTGTGCCTCAGTCTCCTCATCTATAAAATATTGCTAATGGACCAGATAACATCTAAGAATATAAAAAGGGCATTGAAAGATAAACAATATTATATCAATTATACAGGTGAAAACATGCAAAACATATTTCCATATTAGACAAATTTCAAAAAAAAAAAGAAAGAAAAATAAATAAAATTATACTTCAATTTGCTCTCAAAGTTTATCAGTTCTCTCTCTAGAGGGACAGTATTTTTTTTCATCATGAGTCCTTTGAAATTGTCTTGGACCATTGCATTGATCAGAGTATTTTTATTATATCAGAGTATTGGATTGATCAAGTCTTTCACAACTGGATATCATTACAGCATAGCACTAACTGTGCACATTGATCTCCCAGTTCTCATTTCATATAGGTCTTACCATGTTTCCCTGAAACTACCCCCTAATCAGTTCTTATAGGCCAATAGTATATCACAATCATATACCATAACTTAAGCCATTGCTCAATTGATGAGCATACCTTTGATTTCCAATTCGTTGCCACCACAAAAAGAGCTTATATAAATATATATATATATATATATATATATATATATATCCTTTTCCCTTTTTTAATGGATAGGTTATTCTTGCTTATAATTCTAACTTCTTTCCTTCCAGGATATCATATTCCAAACCCTCCACTCATTCAATTTGGAAGTCACTAAATCTTGTGTGATCCTAACTGGACTCGACAATATTTGAATTGTTTCTTTCTGACTGCTTGAAGTATCCTCACTTTGTCTTGAAAGGTCTGGAATTTAGCTATAATGTTCCTGGGAGTTTCATTTCAAGATCTCTTTTAGGAGGCAATCAGTAGATTCTTTCAGTTTCTATTTGACCCTCTGGATCTAAGATATCAGAGCATTGTTCCTTAAAAATTTCTTGAATTATAATGTTTATATTCTTTCTTTCATCATAACTTTCAGATAGACCAATAATTTTAAGTTTTCTCTCAATTTATTTTTCAAGCAAGTTGCTTTTTTTCAAATGGCATATTTCATGTTTTCTTCAATTTTTTCATTTTTTGACTGTGTTGTATTGTTTTGTGATGTCTCATGGAGTTATTAGCTTCCATTATTTCAATTCTAATTTTTTTTAAACCCTTGTACTTCGGTGTATTGTCTCATAGGTGGAAGATTGGTAAGGGTGGGCAATGGGGGTCAAGTGACTTGCCCAGGGTCACACAGTCAATTCTTATTTTTTAGGAATTATTTTCTTCAATATCTTTTATCCCTCTTTTACCAAGCTATTAATTCTCTTCATACTTTCACTGTATCATTCTCATTTCTTTTCCTGATTTTTCCTCTGCCACTCTCATCTCATTCTTTAAATATTCTGGGAATTCTTAATGGCCTTGGCTTCAATTAGCATTTTTTGAGGCTTTTGGTGGCTGTTTTCATATTGTTGTCATCTAAGAGTATGTCTTGGTCTTCCCTCCCAGTGCAGTAGCTTTTTATGGTCAAATTCTTTTCTTAGTTTGCTCATTTTTTCAGCCTATTTTTTGACTTTCAACTTCATGCTAAAGTTAAGTTTTGATCAGCTGCAGGGGAGAGACATCATCCTAAGCTTCAGGCTTTTTCATGCTCTTGTTTTCAAAGCTCTTTGCAGGGGTTCAGAAGTTTTTGATGTTTCCAAGGTGGTGTCATCTGTAGTAAGGTATAGTCACTGCTCTCCTGGTCTTTAGTCTTTACCCAGGAAAAGCCTCTGGTGCTCTGCAACTGCAATGGATAATATTCCTCTCTGCTTTGGGACTATGACCAAGGCTCCTTCTCCCTTGTAACAAAACACCCAGCATTCCTCTTGTTATAATAAAAGACCTCTGATACTCCTCTACTAGATGTAGATGTAGATGAAGTATAGGAAGAGGATAGGATGACACCTCTCTCCTTTATAACGATTGCCCAGGCAGGATCCTTTAGGTTAATGGATGATATCCCTTCAGGACCCACCTGGGGTTAATTGATATTATTTAATGGGCTCTTTAGCTGGGTAACGTTGGTATCTGACTGCGTGTCTCCCTTCCTAAAGAAGCTTTGAACAAACACTTCAGGAAGGTACTTTAAACTTTGGTTGTATTTAACAAAGGAGGATAATGGGTTTGGATGGAGGTACTGGGAGACCTAATTTAAAATGATACTGATGAATCTCTAAACTGTAGGCAAGTGAATGAATTAAGATGATAGCTTCTCTCTGGTACAGCCTGGCCAGAACCACACCACAGTAGGCAAACTGCTGTTTAATCTTTCAGCTTCTTCTTCACTAGATGATAAGCCTAACCAGTTTGAGATATCCACCCTTTTACCACCCTCTTCTTCTCCTGCCCACTTCCGGATCCCTCCCAGGCCCTGGGAAACCTAGATGACTAAGATGATTGACTTCCTAATATCTAGGGGCAGTAGAATCAGAGATGGAGGTCTGGTACAGGTTGTTGATGGTACAGGAACCACAGGAGGAGCTTGTAGGGTTGAGTTTGCAAGTCTCAATCCCACAAAGACCAGGATCCACTGATCTCCAGTCTCAGGGTAAAGGAAAGAACCAAGAACCACTGCCAGGGCTACCAGGGTGGTTTTATACACCCTCCTGGGCCAACTGCCCTCTCCTGTCCGCGTGCCTCTCTGGGAACATTCCGAAATCCAACGGATCCACCTGTCAATCACAGAGTGAACTCCTAGCTCCCAGAGATTCAGTATAACACTCTCTACCCTGGGACTGTGACCCAGAACTATTTAGGGTCAAAAGAGTTGCCAATTGTACCCAGTGACAGCAAAGTGTTTACTATAATCTCTTTCCAAGCATTTATCCAGTCATTTTATTGTTGTTGGCTAAGAGAAAATATTTAAGTACTAGAATTAGAGGACAAAATATAGTTTAATGTTTAGGATTCTAGCAAAGGAAATCCCAAAGTTTAACACACCAGAAAATATCACAACAAAGCTCTGAAGGTTTGAGGTTAGAAAAAGGATTGCTGCCTCCCAGAAAGAATTCACTTATCTAGAAATATTATTCAGTTCACACAGATACTCATCAATAGTTTATAAAAGAGTAAAAACTAGAGCGTGATATATTGAAAAGCAAAAGAAAACAAATTATATTCAAGGATGACTTTTCCTTCTAAAGAAATATATCCCTACATGGAAAAATTGGCTTTCAATTTAGTTCATCCCTTTCAATAACATAATTATATTAATTAAAATTAGGAGCATATTAAGGATCATATAATCCAACCCATACCTAAACTCCAACTATAAACAACAAATAAGTCATACAGATTTTACTTAAAAATCTCCAGTGGAAAGGAAAACACTCCTTCAAAAGGAATTCATTCCACTTTTTGACAACTTTAATTGTTAGAAGTAAATTTGTCTCTTTGCAACCTCCACCAATGGTTTCTCATTCTGCCTCTGGAGCCAAAAGAACAAGTATAATCCCTTTTTCCAAGTGATAATCTTTCTCAGTCTTACTTTTCACAAGATCTAGAAATACACGTTCAACACACAAAATAAATTTAGTAATTTAACATCAGATATAATGAATATATTTCAAATTCTTTCTTATATTCTAGAAGAGGATAGATGATGCTGCATTGCTTTCTTGTTACAAGGTATAAGACTATATTCTCTTAGAAGTCTTTATTTTAGAAAATATTTGAGAAAATAAAGAACTATAAAGCAACATCATTGAGTGTGGTCAGGTAGAAATATCTTAGAAGAAGAAAAAAAGACAGAAGGGGAAATTAAATGGGTTAAGTTTATTTTGTTTTTAATTGAGATGCCTTAGGCTTTTCTAAAGGTGAGGATATGAAGAAAGGGAGAGGGGTATGACATCTCATGAACAGCATCTGGCCTATATGAAGGAAGAATACAAAAATTATATCATTAAAATAAAATCAGGAGAGTTGAGTCTTATCAAAGAAGGGAAGGAGAAAGGGAGGTAGACTTGTCTTCAATGTTGAAGACTACAATCAAACTGCTTCAAGTAAAACAAAATTAAAACACCTAATGCTGATTTTATTTTTGGTTAATACAACAGAATTTAATGAAAGGAAAAACATAATTTTAAATGGTAGTAGGTTTTGTTTACATTGATAATTACATGCAAAAGAAAATCAAGTTACTAATAAGATTATCAGAAAAAGGTTCTCATTTCTCAAATATACAGAAAACAGTCAAATTTATAAAAATTCAAGTCATTTCCCAATTAATAAAGGGTCAATAGATATAGTTTTCATAAAAAGAAATCAAATCTATCTATAGCTATATGAAAAATGCTCTAAATCACTAAAGATTAGGGAAATGCAAATTAAAACAACTCTGCAGTAGCACTTCACAACTAATATGACAGAAAAGAAAAATGAAAACTGTTCAAGAAGATGTGGAAAAATTGTAAAACAAATGTACTGTTGGCGGAATTGCAAACGTGGTCTAAATATTCTAGAGAAGTTGGAACTATGCCCAAGGGACTATGAAACTGTGAATACTCTTTGATCCAGCAATATCACTATAGGTCTGAGTCCCAAAGAGATAATAAGAAAAGTATAAAGAGTTTTATATGTGTGTGTGTGTGTGTGTGCGTGCATGTGTGCTTGTGTGTATAATATATAATTATAGAAGCTCTTTTTGTGGTGGCAAAGAATTTGAAATTTAGTAGATGCCCATCTATTGGGGAATTGATGAAAAAGTTGTGGTATATGATTGTGGTGGAATTCTATTGCACTATAAGAAATGACAATCAGGATGATTTCAGAAAAGCCTGGGAGGATTTATATAAGTTGATGCAGAGTGAAGTGAGCAGAACCAGAAGAACATTCTACACAGTGACAGCAATTTTACAAAATGATCAATTTTGAGTGACTTGGTTAATCTGATCAGTGCGATCACCTAAGATAATTCTGAAGGGCTCAAGATGAAAATGCTATTTACCTACCAAGAGAGAACTGATGGAGCCTGAGTGCAGACTGAAGCATAATTTTTTCACTTCGTTTTTCTTACAAGATAGCTAACATGAAATTATTTTTGCATGATTTCACATGTATAATTGATATCACATTTCTTGCCTTCTCAATGGATGGGAGAAAAGCAAGAAGGAGGGAAAGAATTTAGAATTCAAAATTCAACAAAAATGTTAGAAAATAAATAATTTTGTTTAAAAAACTGACCCACCGGAAATCAAGTTTCTTAAAAAAAGAAATACGAGCTATTAAGCCATCTAAATATTTGATCAAATCAATAATTATAAGAGAAATGCAACACTGAGGCATCATCTCATGTTAATCAAAAAATCGCGAATCTACAAAATTATAAGGGGTCATCTTATCCAGTCTCCTAATTTTACACTGAGGAAATTAAAGCCCAGAGAAGTTATGTGACTTGCCCAAAGTCACATAGCAACGTGAGACTCGAATCTTTATCTAAGACCAGGGCTCTTTCCACTATACCAAGCAGTAAAGGGGATAAAATTCAGTCCCAGAAGTACTGTGAGAAGACAGAAATGCTTGTTTATTGCTGAAAAAGCTGTGAATTGGCCTCAAATTTCTGAGACACAGTTACCAAATCTTTCATATATTTTGAATCAGAGAGTCTTTTACGAGGAATTAACTCCAAAAATGTTAATGACCGAAAGAAAAGGCTAGTGTATAGAGACATATTCACAAAAGATAACCAAAAATCCAAACCAAAAATACATATCCAACAGGTAAACAAGTGATAACATATGAATGCAATGGAATTTTTGTAAAGGAATGATAAATATAAAGAATGAAAAGATTTATATGATATGAGGCAGAGTAAAAAAAAAAAAAGTCCAAAAACACATACATGGTAACTTCTGCAAAGTAAAGAGAACACCAAAATTATGGTCAAACAAAATGTATAGTATTGGTAAGATTCTATCAAACATTCTTTCTGTTAACAATAACAATAAATAAACTCCACAGGTGATAAGGGACATGTTATCAGTAGCAATCGTGCAATAAGCAATCAGGGTCTTGCTTAATGGTTTTCTAGGAATATATTTAAGGAGGTCATCATTTGAGTATTGTTTTGTTTTTGTGTATTGAGTATTGAGTTGGGTAGTGTCTCCTGTCGAAAAAAAAAACATCTTAATTGAAAACGAACAAAAATCAATAAGTAAATGTGTCAATAAGTAAAAATCAATAAGTAAAAATGCGTCAACAAACTCTACTCCAGATATTACTTGAACAAGTTAGAGAAAAATGGCATTATACTCTTTATGTACTGGATACTAGGTCTCTAGTAATACAGTACAAATCTGTATTGTCATTTTTAGCTAACATGTCACACTATTATTGATTCACACTTAGCTTGTAGTTGACTAAAAACCCCAGATCTGAAAATGAATGAACTATCATCAAACCACATGTGCCTCTGTCTTCTACATAAAACGTTTTGAACTCCAAGTCCAGAATTTTACATTAAATTAACTGAATTCCATCTCCATTAAATGTCATCCTCCAAGGGATATGAAACTCCTGACAGGGCAAGGGATCATGTACCTGAAATGCATTCAGGAAAGCTAGAAGGTAGGGCCAATTTCAGATATCTAGGCACAAAAATACTAATAAGCTGAAAAGAAACCAGGTTAAGCAAATTGCATCAGATGCTTTATTAAATCAGACACTTCTCATTCTCTCATTGTCTAAAATCTTTGTCTGTCATTTGATTTCATTTCTTTACTTTTCCCTTACTATTATGAGCCTCTGGTTTCGCAATGGAGTTTGGGTCTTGACCTGACACCTCTCGCTGCCAGACCTTTGTATAAGGGGATATTTTGTATCCTTTAAATTTCATCAGCCAGAATTCTTACCTCGCCCAAAATTCCCTTTTTCTCTCTGCCTACCTGTGTCTTTTATGTGATTGTATATAAGTTTTGGGTAATGCCTCTCTTGCTCTCTTTTCCATGTGAGTGGTGAGAGCTCCCTGTTTTCTCTAGCTCTCTAGTTAAATATTAATAAATCTTTATAAATATTTTACTTTGGAGATATTGAATATTAATTTAAAAATCTACACCTTCTTAAAGCTTGATTCTCTTGCCTCTGGAAAAGGAGCCCAAGCTCTACATGGTAGACATCTTATCTACCTTCTCCAAAGGGGGGTTCTTTATTTGTTCCCTAGTTCATAAATTCTCAACTAATACTATGTATGACCCTTAACCCTAGTTCTTGACAAACCTTAGACAATACATCCCATAGATAATACCATAGTTAGTAAAGATTCAAGGGAGGCGATCATTGGAATCTTGGGCAATAGGGAAAGGTCTCCTTCCAGTAACCCAAAATTATAACCTTGGATTCATCCTCCATTCTTTTCTCTCCCTCATCCCCCATAAGTTTTGTCTATCCTACCTCCACAACGTCTCTGACATATCTTCTCTTTTCCCAAATAGGCAGTATTCTTTTCAGGTCCTCATCACCTTATGCCATGGATAGTAGGACTTGAATTGGATTGTTTCCCATAAAGCATTCAGGGCATGGTCCAGTAGGGGATGGGCCTTCTGGAGAAACACAGGGCTCATTATTGAAATGACCTGTTATAAAGGCTTAAAGTAAATCCTGTGTATAGCCAGGATATGTCAGAGACTGAACTGGAAGCCATTGCCCTCATTCCTAAGGCTCTCTATTCACTATGCTACACTGGTTCTTCCCTTGTATTTAATAAGCACTTATGAAGTGTTTGTCAAATTCAGTTAATTATTTAATTAATGAGGTGAAACTTGAGGGAGGCATTGAAGAACAGTTTGGGTAGATAAAAGGGAATGAAGAGGGCATCCTACATGAAATAAGGGACTCAGCAAAAAAAGAGTGTAAGTACTATCAATAAATCAGGTGGTTTATAACAGTCATGGAAGTTCTAAGTTACTTAATTTCGCTGCTTACCTGGGTTTCATCCACCTGTATTCTCAGCATGATCCAGAGAAGGCTAAGCCTGGGGCTTAGCAATGTTCTTCATTAGCAGATGGAGCCTCCACTCCTGGGCACTGACCATTTTTTAGGGCAGATGGAAAGGTGCCCCTTCTCGTTGTGAATCCATAACTCTTCAAATGTCCTTTTCTTTCACAATTTATGACTTCTTCCTGCTCTATGCTCTTCAGACATATGTTTGGAGTCAACTCAATGAACTGAGAAGGAATAGGCTGCTCCCCAATGTATTCAGAATCCTTAGCTCTCCACTCCTGCCTGAAATGGTTTCAATGACACCATGCTGCTCAATGACCTTCATTCGGTAATCTGACTTACATGCATCTAAAGCCAATTTATTAATCCAGATGCCCCAGTGCAGCCTGTTATATTTTCCATCAATGTAATGATTGGGCTTAATTATTTCTCCTGGGCTGCAGGAGAACATGAAAGTCATGTTCCTGTCATTGGAGGTGGTAAATGGCATGGTTTTATCCCTTTCTTTCTCTCCATCCCTCACCCCCTCCTCTTAATTGCTCAGATATATAGTCTTGGCTTCTGAGTGTCAACAGATGCTCTTCCACCAAAGGAGGCAGGAGAGGCTAATAGCTAAGGTTTGTTATCCTGGCAGATGGAAGCACAGGCAGAGAGCCAGATGAGTATGTCTGATAACCAAGGGTGACTGTTATACTGGGCCTTGGGCCATCACAGGTCAGGGAGACAGGGCTACAAGCCAGAACTGAGAAACCTGCAGAAAAATCTAGGGGAAACCGGAAAAGGAGCCAGACAAAAAGATGGTCCAGACCCAACAAGTACATGGAAATGAGCAGTCAAGTTGGAAAAGTAGGTCGAAATCAGGGAGAAAGAGGCATGATTCTTCCTAGCTATAAAATTCCAGATTCTAAAGCCTCTTCTCATTCTAGATAACTTTGATTATGTTCTCACAAAAGCTTTTTTTTTCAGTTTCATATAAAGAAAATTACCTATTCTATCTTTTGTTATCTCTAATCCTTATTTAAGAATTACTCCATAGACATATCTGTAGAAGATATCTCCATCCATTTCCCCTACTTTTTTTTAAATGGCATGACTTTTTATAATTAAGTAGAGGATCCATTTACAGCTTTTTAAAATACATGGTAAAAAGTTATTCCTTCTAAAGAGGAACATTCATATTCAGGCCTCACTTGTCCTTAAACAAAACTGTGCCTATAATTACCATCCTAACTCCTAAAGATTTGGCTAAATGATGATGATGATGATGATGATGATGATGATGATGATGATATGATGCTAAAGAATGGACATTTTTGCTGTTCCTATCTTGGAGTGCTATTAGTATCTATTCTGTAGATGAGAGCTTCAGTGTAGGAAGGGATTTTAGAGACCATCTATTCTAACCTACCTCCGAATGGTAAAAATACGCTCTATAATATCTAGAACAGATGATTATCTTTCTTCTTGAATATTTCCAAAAATGGGGAGTTTACTATCTTAAAAAAGTAGCTAGTTCCAATTTTGAATAGTTTTTTTAAAACCCTTGTACTTCCGTGTATTGTCTCATAGGTGGAAGATTGGTAAGGGTGGGCAATGGGGGTCAAGTGACTTGCCCAGGGTCACACAGCTGGGAAGTGGCTGAGGCCAGGTTTGAACCCAGGACCTCCTGTCTCTAGGCCTGACTCTCACTCCACTGAGCTACCCAGCTGCCCCTGAATTTTGAATAGTTTTAATTGCTTTTTACAAAAACTTCAGATTAAGTTCCAATCAACCTTTTTGGAATTTCAAACCTTATTCCTAACTCATAGGATCAAAGTTTTATGCTGAAAAGGACTTTGGAAATCAGTTAGTCCAGACTTCTTATTGTCTAGCTGAGGAAACTGAAGTCCAGAGTTAAATGTGTTTCCTAAAAGTAAAAGAGCTCAGATCCTCTAATTCTAAAACATGTAGTTGTTTCACTGTACCACCAGGAATAGTAATAGGAAAAATGAAGTTATCTGTTGTTCTCCAACCTGAATCCCTTTTTCCCCATGACAGTTCTTCAAATGCTTAAAAATAAAGACTATACCCCCTTAAATCCACTCTTCCATTAGTTAAATATTCCCAGTTTCTTCAACTGAAATTAGTATAACATGCCTTACAGTCTTCTCATCATGCTTGTCCCCCTATGGAACTAATCCAGTTTCCCAATGTCCTTCCAAAATCATGGGCCCAGAACTGGACACGACCCTGCTAAGGCACTGGCTCTCTTCCAACCATATGCATATGGTTCTTCCTTCAGCCACATGAGTATGACTTTGGGCCTGGTTTGAAATGCTTGCACTAGCTACAGAGAAGGGTCAGGGCACAGAGGGTCCAGGTGGATTTTATGCATTTGCTATACACGGTTCCTCCTAGAGCTTTCAAAGGTCTAAGCCACTGAGTCATGGGAGGGTGGAACTCTTCCAAGGAAGCAGGCCACAGGGAAGTGTGCTCCATGGAGGTGATGAAGATGAGGACATGTCATCAGTGGAAAAGCTCTAAATTCTGCAATCAGAAGATCTTGGTTCAATTCCTGAGTCTTAATTTACTTGCATGAATTCAAGTGAGTCCCTTAACAGCTCTGATTCCCAACTTCCTCCTCTGTAGAATGAGGGAGTTGAACTAGATGGCTTGAAAGGCCCTTTCTAATTCGACATCTATGATACCATTGTCCTAAGATTGTGTTGGTTCCAGTTCTTACTACCTATTTTAACTTAGTTGGGCAAGTCACATCTTCTCTGAATCCTCAGTTTCCTCACAGGCAAAACGGATAACCTCCAAGGTTCCTTCCAGTTCTATAATTGATGGTTCTATGAGGATGATAATGGTAGACACTCATCTATGTACTTTAAACATTTACAGTGATTGCCTCACAATTCAAGTTGGTCAAAGCAGGATAATAAGAATGTAGAACATTAGTGATGAAAGGGACTTTAAAATACATCATGTCACAGCCAAAAGGGAACTTAATACACCAAACATGGTTTTTCAGTGCTATGAGGTCAATTAGCGCATATTACATGGACTGTCAAAAGTTTAGACATCACCTCGTCCCCAAGTCACTTATTTTGTAGAGGAAGAAACTGAGACCCAGAATAGTTAAGGATTATATTCAAAATAACCTAACCACTACTGGATTAGACCCCAGCTATCCTGACACTTAACTCCATCAAATGAAAAAATACATGTAAACCATTTTGCAAAACTTAAAGTATAATCTAAATATTAGCTATTGTTAACTTATTGCAATTCTGATAATTATTACTATTCAGGGATCTTTGACACTACACTAGAATGCCTTTCTAGTAAAAGGTTATTAATATTGACTGGTACAAGGGCTAGGTAGGTAGCTCAGTGGATTAAGAGTCAAGCCTAGAAGCAGGAGATCCTAGGTTCAAATCTGGCTTCAGACACTTCCAAACTATGTTGCCTTGGGCAAGTCATTTAACCTCCATTGCCTAGCCCAGTGATTCCCAAAGTGGGCACTACCGCACACTGGTGGGTGCTACAGCGATCCAGGGGGGTGGTGATGGTCACACTTTTTTTGTATTACATTCTATTCTGCGTTCAATAAATAGTTTCATAATTTCCAGGGGCAGTAAGTAATATTATTTCTAGAAAGGGGGTGGTAGGCCAAAAACGTTTGGGAACCACTGGTCTAGCCCTTACCACTCTTCTGCCTTGGAACCAATACACATTATTGATTCAAATGCAGAAGTTAAGATTTAAAGAAAAAATAACTGGTACAGAAAAATAACCATGAGAACAAAGAAACAACAGCATGGAGAAGTGGCTCCAGAGTGAATGTTTTTCAAAGGACCAAAAATTGTATTATGGTACTGATGCTTGTTTTCAAAAAGCTCATATGGAAAAGAGTGGCTTGTTTGTGTTGTGTATGCGTTTTAATCTTCTTTGTATTCATGGAGGGTTGAATTTGATTTAGCAACTAATAGATTGTGGCTTGTGCTTTTATAAGAGAGCAGAATGGCCAGAGTGAAACTGTGGGCTAGTAAATGACTTTCATTACTGTACCACTAACCACTAATAAAACCTCCTTAGGAGAAAACACATCATACTCAGCCTTCTGGGTTGGGAAAACAAACCCCAGCAGGGTAAGAGAGCATGGAAACTTTTGCTCAAGGGTTGAAATTAGAATCAAAAGCCTTAGAGTTGGAAGCCCTCCTAGAAATCATCTTAGTCCAAACCTCTCCTTTCACAGAGGGGGAAACCAGATCCTAGGGAGGGAAAGTGATCTGTCTAGCATAAGAACTGAGATTCTGGTCCCAAATCCCAAGATATCAGAGCTGGAAAGAACCTAAAAAACATAGAATTTTCATATGAGAGCCAAAAAGGATCTTGTCGCTTCATCTGTACCCCTCAGTTTAGAGATGGGGAAACCAAGGCTCAGCACAAGCAAATTGTTTGCTTAGAGCTCAAGAGAGCACATCGATTTACTCAAGACAATTATGATAGGGCAAATCTGATTCATAAAAGTGCAGGATGTCCAAGCTAGTTAAACATGGATAAGAAGTTCAAGGAGAAGAAGGTAAAGCGACTTGAGGATCTGTCTCACTAAAGAGAGTGGCCACACCAATGAATTAACTTGCCAGAGATCATAAAGACAAAAAATCCTAGATTTGGAGCTGCAAATATCCTCAGATGTAATCTAGTCCAATTTCTTTATTTTGCAGATAAAATAATTTAGGACCTCACATGAAAGAATATCTGTCATGGGAACTTAACCTAGCTAAATTCAAAGCAGTTTGTCTTCAGATAATTAGATGTCAGTTGATTGCTTTTTTTGGTCAAAGCACCTCCATATGTATGATGTAGCATTTGTGTACATATTATCTTCCCTATTACAAAACTTGAGTTCAAATCTAGACTGACATTTACTAGCCGTATAATCCTGGGCAAGTCACTTAACTGCCTCCATTTTCTTCTGTAAATTGGAAATAAGAATAGCAATTACCTCTCGGGGTTATTGTGAGGATAAAATAAGACCATTTTTATAAAGCACTTTGCAAACCTTAAAGCAATATAAAAATGTTGGCCATTATAAAGAGAATGATTTGATTCTTGGATTATCAGAATTCATGTATTTTAGCATGTGTAACATACATGCAGACATCCATCATGATTTTTCCTTGATTACACTCTGCATCCTCAAATCACTATATGAAACGTTCTGGTGATGGATTAGTGCAGAAGGAAGAAAACAACATGTTCAGTATCTTCCAGCATTCACTAATATCCTGTTACTTTTTGACAATCACCCACAGGTCAGATAATAATAGTATTTTTGTTGTTCAGTTGTATCAGTTTTATCCAGTTTTTCATGGCCCAATTTGGGGGTTTTCTTGGCAAAGATAATGGAGTGGTTTGCCATTTCCTTCTGCAGATCATTTTAGAGGTGAGGAACTGAGGCAAACCAGATTAAGTGGCTTGTCCAGGATTACACCACTACTAAATTTCTGAGGCCAAATTTGAACTCTTGAAGATGATCTTCCTGACTCTAAGTCCAGCACTCTATACACTGTACCACCTAGCTGCCCTAACAACATGACAACAACCAAATTAAAATCTTCACTGATTAACGCATGGGTTGGGGTGGACATGATTGGGGATGTGGACTCAAAACTACCACACCAATGCAACTACCAACAATTTGGAAATTGGTCTCGATCAAGGACACATGACAAAACTAGTGGAAATGCGCATGGGTAGGGGGGGGTGCGGGGGGGGGGGTTGAAGGGGAAAGGAGGAGCATGAATCATGTAACCATGTTAAAAATGAATATTAATAAATGTAAAAAAAAATCTTCACTGATTGATCTAATGGCTGACAATAAAACCAGTCAGTGATATTAGCATAAATAGAACAGGAAATCCTTGCCTCTCAGTTTTTGTGTGTCCCCAAGACTATTTATTCATCCCTTCTTGTACAGAACTTCTTCTTATAGCCCTGACTCAAAATACTGAGGAACTGATTCAGAAGAAACATTAGGAGGAGTGTGGACAGAATTCAGCAAAACTAGAACTAAATATAATCAGTGACTTGGAATAGATGCCTCTGGTCCATGGGGTATAATTAGATGAGATGAGGTTCATGTTGAATCATTCAGTGATAGCCTATATGGTGAATTGTACAAGCAGAGAGGGACTAAAAACATAATGCTACCAGATCCCCAACCTGTACTTATAGAGGAATACATGTAACCAGTGGGAGGTGACCCAAAGGACCGAAGAGGCATAAACCAGATAGTAGTGGACAGAACCTTAGACTGGAATCAGAAGAACCTCAGTTCTGATCTTAGTTCTGCTACCAACAGATTTCTCCTCTCTTGGACTGAGTTTCTTGACCTTTAAAATAGCAAAATTGGATTATTTGATCTCTAAGGTCTCTTTTAGTTCAATCTACTATCTTCCAAGATCCCTTCCAGCACTGATGTTTTAATCATTAATATGCAATCTTTCATCTAGTTTAATTTTCTATGTTTAGCAGGTCTTTAAAGCTCTAATATCCCAAAGCCTCTACTTGTGTAGACTACAGTCTACACTCAGTGATCTAACTTCCAAGTTTTTATGTTCCAAGGTCCCACCCAACTCAAAAAATTTATTTTCTATGGTCTAATCTCCCTTTTACATACGCTACATTCAAAGCTGTCCATTTCATATTATTTTATCTAAAGTCTCTTCCTATTCTGATATTTTAGGATTCTATGAATATGAGAGCAGCCCATTTCATTCAAGTGCTCATACCAAGTTGTCTACTCATGAATTCACACCACAAAATGGAAAAAAATTAATAAAGAAAAATTCTACCATGTGTAAGTTTCTACCTATGACTATATACATGGTATCCGTCTACACCAGAATGATTTGGTGGACCTATGGCTTCTTCAAAGTGTGTTAACCTAGGTAGTTGTAAGCATATGTAATAATCTTTTGTTTAGTAGTTCACCCTTTCAAAAAAATTCCTAAATATTTTATCTCTTTTCTCTCTCAACCAGCAGATATTATCCCTCTTTTACAGATGAGGGAAATGAGGATCAAGGAGGTAAATATAATGACACTGGGTTCTGTCAGGGATAGACATCATGCCTTGTATTCAAGTGTTCTCCACAATAAACCACATTACCTCTTATGGAGTTGGTTTGTCATTTAGTACTAGATATTGAATCTATAAATTCCATTCTGCCAAGTAAGGAACAACTAGTAACAGAATTTAGAAGATCAAAACTGTAAGAGCTTTTAAAATGGGTCACAGTGGAACATGCTTATAATTCCTACTGAAGGGTCTGAGGCTAAAGGATAACTTGAGTTCTGAGCTACAGTATGGCCAAAGTCAATTGAATATCCATACTAAGTGTAGCACAAACACAGTGAGCAGTAGGCTGCCTTAGGTGGAACAAACCAACTCAAGTCAGAAAGAGAACAGGTCAAGACATTGATATGTAATACCTATCAGGAGTCAGATCAGGAGCAAGCCTTGCATTTCCAACTTGGGCCAAGATAGAAATATATATTGTTGTTGTTGTTGTACAGTCATTTGGTCTTGTCTGACTCTTCATGACCCCATGGACCACAGCTATTCATGGGGTTCTCTTGGCAAGGCTACTAGTGTGATTTCCCATTTCCTTCTCCAGTGGATCCAGTAGATCCTTTTGACAGATACTCAAAAGTTAAGTGACTTACCCAAGGGTAAACAGCTAAGAAGGTTCTAAGACCAGATTTGAACCCCTGTCCTTTCTAACTCCAAGCCTGGCACTTTATTCACTGAACCATTTAATTGCCTCCTAGGCATAAAAGGTTAAATGTCTTGCCCAAGCTCACAAAAGCTAGAAAGTGTCTGAACCTGGATTTGAAATGAAGTGTTCTAGCCGGTTTAAGATGGCAACAGAGTAAAAAGCAGCTGCTTAACCTCTCCTAACCCACACGTATAGGACTTCCTTCTTTGGAAGCAAATAGCAGAATGGATTAGAAACCAAAATCCTACCATATGTTGTCTACAAGAAACACATATGAGGCGAGTGGACATACACAGCTTTAAGGTCAAGGGCTTGAGCAAAATCTTTTGGGCTTCGAATGAGAAAAAGAAGGCAGGAATGGTGATCATGATTTCTGACAAAGCCAAAGTAAAAATAGATATGATTAAAAGAGACAGAGAAGGTGATTACATCCTGATAAAAGGCAGTATAGACAATGAGGAAATAACAGTACTCAATATATATGCACCAAATGGTATAGCATCCAAATTCATAAAGGAGAAACTGGCAGAGCTCAAGAAGGAAATAGATAGTAAAACCATACTAGTGGGAGATCTAAATATCCCTCTTTCATATCTAGATAAATCAAACCAAAAAATAAATAAGAAAGAGATAAGAGAGGTGAATGAAATCCTAGAAAAATTAGATTTAATAGATATGTGGAGAAAAATAAATAGCGACAAAAAGGAATACACCTTCTTTTCAGCTGCACATGGTACATTCACAAAGATTAACCATGTAATAGGGTATAGAAACATTGCAAACAAATGAAAAAGAGCAGAAATAATAAATGTAACCTTCTCAGATCATAATGCAATAAAATTAATAATTAGTAAGGGCACCTGGACAGACAAATCAAAAACTAATTGGAAATTAAATAATATGATTCTTCAAAACCAGTTAGTTAAGGAAGAAATGATAGAAACAATCGAAAATTTCATTGAAGAGAATGACAATGATGAGACATCCTACCAAACTCTGTGGGATGCAGCTAAGGCAGTACTCAGGGGGGAATTTATATCCTTGAGTGCATGTATTAACAAATTAGAGAGGGTAAAGATCAATGAATTGGGCACACTAATTAAAAAACTAGAAAGGGAAAAAATTAAAAATCCCCAGCTAAAGACTAAATTAGGGATTATAAAAATTAAAGGAGAAATCAATAAAAATGAAAGTAAAAAACTATTGAATTAATAAATTAGACTAGAAGCTGGTACTTTGAAAAAAAACAAACAAAATTGACAAAGTACTGGTCAATCTAATTTAAAAAAGGAAAGAAGAAAACCAAATCATCAGTATCAAAGATGAAAAGGGAGACCTCATCTCTAATGAAGAGGAAATCAAGGCAATCATTAAAAACTATTTTGCCCAATTATATGGCAATAAATATAGCAATCTAGGTGATATGGATGAATATTTACAAAAATATAAATTGCCTAGATTAACAGTAGAAGAAATAGAATACTTAAATAATCCCATATCAGAAAAAGAAATTGAACAAGCCATCAAAGAACTCCCCAAGAAAAAATCACCAGGGCCTGATGGATTCACAAGTGAATTCTATCAGACATTCAAAGAGCAACTAATCACAATACTATACAAATTATTTGAAATGATAAGCAAAGAAGGAGTCCTACCAAATTCCTTTTATGACACAAATATGGTACTGATTCCAAAGCTAGGTAGACCAAAAACAGAGAAAGAAAACCATAGACCAATCTCCCTAATGAACATAAATGCAAAAATCTTAAATAGAATACTAGCAGAGAGACTCCAGCATGTAATTAAGAAGATCATCCACCATGATCAAGTGGGATTTATACCAGGAATGCAAGGTTGGTTCAACATTAGGAAAACCATCAACATAATTGACTATATCAATAAGCAAACCAACAGAAACCACATGATTATCTCAATAGATGCTGAAAAAGCCTTTGACAAAATACAACATCCATTCCTATTGAAAACCCTAGAAAGTATAGGAATAGAAGGATCTTTCCTAAAAATAATAAACAGTATATATCTAAAACCATCAACAAGCATCATATGCAATGGGGATAAATTAGAAGCTTTCCCAATAAGATCAGGGGTGAAACAAGGATGCCCATTATCACCTCTATTATTCAACATAGTACTAGAAACACTAGCAGTAGCAAATAGAGAAGAAAAAGAAATTGAGGGTATTAAAATAGGCCATGAGAAGACTAAGCTATTACTCTTTGCAGATGATATGATGGTTTACTTAAAAAATCCTAGAGAATCAACTAAAAAGGTAGTAGAAATAATCAACAACTTTAGCAATGTTGCAGATACAAAATAAATGCACATAAATCATCAGCATTTCTATAAATTTCCAATACACTAGAGCAGCAAGAAGTAGAAAGAGAAACACCATTTAAAATCACCCTAGACAATATAAAATACTTAGGAATCTATCTGCCAAAACAAACACAGGAATTATACGAACACAACTACAGAACACTTTCCAAACAATTAAAACTAGACCTAAACAATTGGAAAAATATTGATTGCTCATGGGTACGATGAGCTAACATAATAAAAATTACCATTCTCCCCAAATTAATTTGCCTATTTAGCACCATACCTATCAAACTACCAAAAAACTTTTTTACTTAATTAGAAAATCTATAACAAAGTTCATTTGGAAGAACAAAAATCAAGAATATCAAAGGAAACAATGAAAAAAATGTGAAGGAAGGTGGCCTAGTAGTAACAGATATTAAACTCTACTATAAAGCAGCAGTCATCAAAACAATATGGTACTGGCTAAGAGACAGAAGGGAGGATCAGTGGAATAGATTTGGGGCAAGTGACATCAGCAAGACAGTGTATGATAAACCTAAAGAGCCCAACTTTTGGGACAAAAATCCACTATTTGACAAAAACTGTTGGGAAAATTGGAAAACAATATGGGAGAGATTAGGTTTAAATCAACATCTCACATCCTACACCAAGATAAATTCAGAATGGGTGAATGACTTGAATATAAAGAAGGAAACTCTAAGAAAATTAAGTGAACACAGGATAGTATACTTGACAGATCTATGGGAAAGGGAAAATTTTAAAACCAAGCAAGAGTTAGAAAAAATTACAAAATGTAAAATAAATAATTTTGATTATAATAAATTAAAAAGGTTTTGTACAAACAAAAACAAAGTAGTCAAAATCAGAAGGAAACAACAAACTGGGAAAAAATCTTTATAACAAAAAACTCTGACAGAGGTGTAATTCCTCAAATATACAAGGAGCTGAATCAATTGTTTAAAAAATCAAGCCATTCCCCAATTGATAAATGGGCAAGGGACATGAATAGGCAATTTTCAGATAAAGAAACCAAAACTATCAATAAGCACATGAGAAAGTGTTCTAAATCAAATGCAAATCACAACAACTCTGAGGTACCACCTCACACCTAGCAGATTGGCTAAAATGATAGCGGGGGAGAGTAATGAATGTTGCAGGGGATGTGGCAAAATTGGGACATTAATGCATTGCTGGTGGAGTTGTGAACTGATCCAACCATTCTGGATGGCAATTTGGAACTATGCTCAAAGGGCTATAAAAGAATGCCTGCCCTTTGATCCAGCCATACCATTGTTGGGTTTGTACCCCAAAGAGATCATAAATAAACAGACTTGTATGAAAATATTTATAGCTGCGCTTTTTGTGGTGACAAAAAAACTGGAAAAGGAGGGTATGTCCTTCAATTGGGGAATGTCTGAACAAATTGTGGTATATGCTGGTGATGGAATACTATTGTGCTCAAAGGAATCATAAACTGGAGGAATTCCATGTGAACTGGAAAGACCTCCAGGAATTGATGCAGAGTGAAAGGAGCAGAGCCAGAAGAACATTGTACACATAGACTGATACACTGTGGCAAAATTAAATGTAATGGACTTCTGTACTGGCAGCAAAGCAATGACTCAGGACAATTCTGACGGACTTATGGTAAAGAACACTACCCACATTCAGAGGGAGAACTGCAGGAGTGAAAACACAAAAGAAAAACAACTGCTTGAACACATGGATTGATGCAGACATGATTGGGGACGTAGACCTGAAATGACCACACCAATGCAACTATCAATAATATGTAAATAAGTCTTGATTGATTACACATGTTAAAACCAGTGGAAATGTGTGTTGGATATGAGGGTAGTGGTAAAAGGGAAAGTAAAAACAAGAATCATGTAACCATGGAAAATTTTTCTAAAAAAATAAAATATTTAAATTAAAAAAAAAGAAATTAAGTCTTCTAGGTCCAGAACTCCATCAACCAAGCCACCTAGCTAACTCCTAGAAATGTATATGTGTGTTATATGTATACACACACACACTCACATATATATATATATATATATACATATATATTTAGAGAGAGAGAGAGAGAGAGAGAGAGAGAGAGAGAGAAAACAGACAAATTTTAGAGACAATCTAATTCCATCTCTTCATGGTTAATTAGTTGTAAAGTACCAGAATACATAGATTTTTAGTCAACCCATTATCACTGTAGTGACAAAAAAGCACATCATCTCAAGAGGATGCTCTTTAAAGTTTTTAATTAATTTAATTTAAAGTTTTTAATTATTTTAATTTAAATAACTTAAAATACATTTTCCTTTATTTATTAGGAAATTTTTAAATTTGATTTAATTGTTCAGATGAATAACAACCTAAGGTTTCATTCCCTCAGCTATAAAATGGTGATGATAATTGTAAGAAGGATAATTTGGAGTAAGGAAGTATAAAAGTCACTAACTACATCCTGTTGGCTCTAGTTTTGTTAAAGTGAAACTTAAGATTAATATACATAGCCCTAGTAAACAAGTCAAAGACATAATGGAAGTTAAAAGGGATGTTCTCACTCCAATTCAGACCAAAGAGTTGTCCATTGGGAAAATCAAAAGAAATTCAAAAGATAGATTTTGATATCATGATTTTTTTTTGGCTATGCTCAGAAGGTGTAACTCCCAAGTCTGAACCAGAAAAGATAAAAAAAAAGAAAAATCACTGAAATTATGGGTGGATCACAAACACAAAAAGAATTGTACACCCTGAGAGAACAGCTATAATTCAGAACCAACAGGTAACAACAGCAATTTAGTGGGACAAGCAGCAAATGGCAGAGATACAAGGAAACAACTGAAATAGCTATAGCTCATAACTCAGTGGAGATAGTAGCTCAATAAATAACATCATCAGCCCAGCATATCCCAAAAGCTTTGTGAAAGAATAGTAATAACTTCAAAGACAGAAGACTATCCAATCTGAGAATCACCCAAAGATCATGAGTTGCCCAAGCTACAGAGAAAGTCAAAATCTGTCCCTGCCCTCAAGGAGCTCACAGACAAGTCTAGTGGAATCAAAAGAAACCAGTGACTAAAAAGGATTATGTAAATCCAGCCTCAGACACTTCCCAGCTGTGTCACCCTGGGCAAGTCACATGACCCCCATTGCCTACCCTTACCACTCTTCCACCTATAAGTCAATACACAGAAGTTAAGGGTTTAAAATAAAAAAAAAAGGATTATATATCCTATTAAAATTTGATACTAAAGTCACATAATTTTGGAGTTTTAATTAAAACTTATCTTGTTTCCACCATATTAGTGACCTAGGTCAGACATCTTATTGACTATATGACTATAGGTAAATAAACCTCACTGTCTGTTTCCTCATCCATAAAATCAGGATAACAATAACTATTTACCCCATAGGATTTCATAAGAAACTGTAATATGCAAGACTAGAGGAAACTGAGCAATTATTATAATTCTTTTTCTTGAGGCCATACTGAATTGGGGGAGAGTGAGGAAGAAATTAATGTAACAGAGATTTAGAGATTCGCAACTTCTCTGTAATTTAGTAAACAAAAAAAAAACATGCTACTGAGCTTGAACAAACAATGTCAATAAAATTTGATTCACAATGAATTAATTTCCAATTTTTCTCTAGACTAAGGTCACTAAATTATCTGGGGAAAAAGGGAAAGGAGAAAATAGCCATTTATATCAAAGGAACAAGACACACTTGGTTTTCTTATAATTGTTCTTAATGCCTAATGTTCATTCCTAGGTATAAGTTATTTTTTACAAGAACTAAGTCAGACTTTTCACAAATTATGTGAAAGTTGGTGACTGAGTCACTCAAAGTCAACAGTCTGAAAGTGAGTCGTCTACTAGAAAGAAATGAACTGAGAGTTATTCCTGGTAACTATATAATTCTTATCAAGTCCCTCCCTCCCCACTACCCCAGCCTACCATTAGGCCTTATTTCCCTCTTTTGTAAAGTGGAAAAGAAAATGGTTAGAATTTTTAAATTAAATATGAACATACATATGTGTATGTATATATGTATGTATACATACATGCATACATAGTTGTGGGAAGGTTTAAAATAATAACTTAGCTCAATTCTTATATGCACTGTTCCTGCTAAGCTAATGTACAGATGTGGCATGATTCATGCTGCTGACCCAGTGCTGCATTAGTTGCTACATCTACCCTACATTCTGATTCCTAGGTTCCTGGGCTCCCATTCCCACCAGAATTGAAACTCTACTCCTTTCACCTAGAATGGAAAAGGAGAGAAAAGGTCAAGGACTAAATCCCATTTCTTAGAGGACCTTTTGGCCTTAGAGAGGGAAAAATATTCTAAGGCACTTTCATTTATGTGTTTTCTCACTGGACACTATGAGTAAAGGAGTAATTGAGCTTCCCTAGATACAAATGGTGCACAAAAAAATGTAGCTGAAGTTGAAAGGCCTTTTAGAAGACATCTAATAGTTCCATCTATTTGACCAATCAAAAGTCTCTTCCAATTACATGATTAGCCAACCAGAACCAGTTTCAGAATGCCCATGCTCTCTGCACAGTCTTTCTAATGCCAGACTCTCTACACCCCAGAGATGAGCAAATCCCAACTCTAACATAAAATTCAAATTCAAGAAATGGGCTGGAAAATGAACAAACAACAAAAAAAGAATATAACCATAAAGAGCTTCTATGGTGATGGGGATAATTAAGACACAAATTTAGAAAAAGGTAATGACTTGAAAACATCTACAAGCAAAGCCTCATTGGAAAAATGTAGACTGGACATAAGACCAACAGGAATTCCTCAAAGAATTAAAGAAAGACTAAAGAGTCAAAAACTAATTTTCAAAATCAAATAAGAGTGGTGGAGGAAAAATTGGGAAAAGAAATGAGTTACACAAGAAAATTATGACAAGAAAATTGATAGCTTGGGGGAAAAGGCACAAAAATATTGAAGAAAATAAGTCTTTAAAAGCAGAATTGGCCAAATTATAAAAGAGGTATAAAATCTCATAGAAAAGCTCTCTAAAAATTATAATTAGTCAAGTAGAAACTAAAAATTCCATGAGATGTCAAGAAACAATGAAATCAAATGAAAAGAATGTAAAAGTAGAAGAAAATATGGTATATATTGCTGGAAAAAAACTGATCTAGAAAAGATTGAGGAGAGATAATTTAAGAATTATTGGACTTCTTGAAATCAATGGTCACAAAAGTATCAAGACATAATATTTCAAGAAATTATCAAGGAAAACTGCCCAGATTTTTTATAACCAGAGAACAATATAGAAATGGAAATAACCTACCAGTCAACTCTTGAAAAAGATCCCAAAATGAAAACTCCTAGTAATATCATAGCCAAAACCTAAAATTCTCAGGTCAAGAAAAAATTCCTGAAAATAGCCAGAAAGAAGGAATTCATATACCATAGAGTCACAGTCAAGATAAGACAAGGTTTAGGAGTTACCATGTTATAGGAGTGGAGGGTCTAGAATACTAACCTTCAAGGGGAAAATGGATATTTAATTAAATGAAGGATTTTCATGCATTCCTGTTGAAAAGACCAGAAGTAAACAAATAATATGACATTCAAATACAAGACTTAAGAAAAGCATAAGAAAGGGTAAACATGAGTGAGGAATCATAAAAGACTCATTAAGGTTAATCTATGAGAGAAGATTATACATGTAATACCTAAGAACTTTATCATAATTAGGATGGTTATATATACTTAGGCAGAGGCCCTGAGTGTGAGTCAGGATGATCTCAAAATAATAATAATAATAATAATAATAATAATAATAATAATAATAATAATAATAATAATAATAATAATAATAATAATAGAAGGATGAGAAAGAGAGTCATACTGGGAAAGGAGGAAGAGAGGAAAAATAGGGAGAAATTATCTCACATATAAGAAAAAAAGCAAGGAAGAGTTTTCACAAGGGGGAAGGAATAGGGGAAGCAGGCAACAGTTGAACCTAACTCCCATTAAGGAGGGAAGAATTAATAAACATTCAGTTGGATAAAGAAATCCATATTGCCCAATAGGGAAATAGGAGGAGAAGGGAACAAAAGAAAGTGATAAAAGGGAAAGTGTTAAGGGAAGCAGTAATCAGAAGCAAAAAAAAATTTTTTTTTGTAAAGACAATGTGAAAAAGAGAAGGATAAAAAGAAGAGGATAGGATGGAGAAAAATACAGTTAACAATCATAACTGTAAATGTGAATGAGATGAACTCAACCAAAACACAGAAGAGAATAGCAGACTGGATTAGAAACCAGAACTCAACAGTAAGTTCTTTTTTTTTAAATTTGTTCTAATTTTTTTAACCCTTAACTTCTGTGTATTGGCTCCTAGGTGGAAGAGTGGTAAGGGTAGGCAATGGGGGTGAAGTGACTTGCCCAGGGTCACACAGCTGGGAAGTGTCTGAAGCAGGATTTGAACCTAGGACCTCCCGTCTCTAGGCCTGACTCTCAATTCACTGAGCTACCCAGCTGTCCCCCAGTAAGTTCTTTATAAGAAACATACTTGGAACAGAAAGGTACAAAGTGATTTAAAATAAGGTACAGGAGTAGAATCTAATATACCTGTCGGGGGCAGGAAAGAGGGGCATCAAAAGTAAAAATGAGCCTAATTTTAAAAGATAATCAAAGAATTTATATTTTGCTACAAGATGCCATAGTCAATGGATTAATATCAGTACTGAACAAATATGAAGCAAATGGCATAATATTCAAATTCTTCAATGAAAAGTTAAATGAATTTCAAGGAAAAAACATGGAACTGAAAATTAAAATGAAATTTTGTAAAATAAGTATTTCCCAATAACATTTTTAATGAGAGAAAAAAATGTATCTGGGAATGAGATGATTGTACCTCTGAACTTTTCCCTGGTGAGCCCCTGTTTAAAGTATGTTCATTTCTGGATAACATAATTCTAGAAGGACATTGATATGACAGAGAATTTCCAAAGGAGAACAATCAGGATAATGAAGAGCCTTGTGTCTATATTATATGGGGATCAATTGAAGAAACTGTGGGTGTTTAGCCTGGAAAAGAGGATAGTAGAAATGAGTCTTAGTTGGGAAGGGGTAGAAAGAACATTAGTGCTATCTTCGAATATGTGAAGAAAGATGGATTAGACTTGCTTTGTTTGGCCACAGAAGACAAAACAAACAAAATTGGGTGGAAATTTTCCAAGAGACAAATTGTGGCTTAATGTCAAGAAAAAAATGTATATTATAACAATTAAAATATAAGTCTCGGCTGCCTCAGGACTGATGGCTTCCCCTTCATTGGAAGTCTTCAAGAGGTTCGAACACCATTTAGGATATGTTTGAAAGGGAGAATTCCTTTTAAGTATGGAAGTTGGAATAGAAAGCTGAATTAGAAACAAAACTTCAAGTTCTATTATTCTAAGCTTCTTCTCAGATCTAACACAATATTGGCTAAGGCTTAGGACAACTTCCAGCAACACTTCTCAAATTCTGTGTTCTGATTATTTTTCAGTAACAATTTAAAAAGGGGTGGAGGGGCATTTTTGTATCACAATAGAATATAGTTTTCAGAGTCTTTTGAAGTCATTGAGTCATATGTAAATTATGAATGTAAAATTTGTATTCTATAAATACTCAGAGACTAGGAATCCCAAGCCATTCTCTCACTCTGTACTTGGAAAGAGTTTACTAAATGTAACTAAGTGAAAATGCTGAAATAAATGTTTGCAACTGAAGCTTATCTATAAATTAAAAGAATATCCATGCTAGAACTTGAGGCATCATCCAATCTAACTTTATCATTTTAAAGATGGAGAAACTGGGGTGCAGAAAAAGGAAATGACTTGATCCAAGTCATATGGCCAGGATCATGAAAAAGAGAAGCCAGTGTTCATCCTCTATCACTACTAGAGACTTTCTACATAATTTACTGAGGTTTGTGTAAAGGTGCATCTCTCTTATTATTGTGTGAAGGACATTCTCCTATTTGAAATCCCTGAATTACATAGAGGAACCATGACTCTCAATCGACTGATGCCCTTTAATGCCATCATGAACCAATATCCCATATTACCTTCTAGCCCTTTCACGCCTCATTAAAGATCTCAAAATGTAGCAGTGGATGCCAAATTGACCTTTTCAATTTAATCAAGACTTGAATCTAGCAGAACTGGCAGAAGATTTCATATATGATAGTCTCCAACCATCACAACCTATTTGTATCCTGTTCTGGTATAACTTTTCTCAAGAATCATAGGATTTAGAGCTGGAAAATACAGTCAAGATCCAGTTCCCTGATTTTATATGAATGGAAACCCACAGCCCAGTTTAGTGAGGAGAAAAGAATGCTGAGCTTTGGAGTCAGAAGACTAGGGCTCAAATCTTAGTTCAGCTATTTAATATGCATGAGTTTAGGCAAGTCTCTTAGTGTCTCTAGGTCTCAGATAACAATGACAATGATGTCAGTGATAGCTATTATACTGCTCTTTAAGGCTGCAAAGTACTTTATATGCATTACTCAATTTTATCTTCACAGCAACACTGGAAAGTAGGTACCATTATTACTCTCATTTTGGAGATGGGGAAACTGAGTTAGAGGTTCAGTAACTTGCCCAGGGCCATACAGCTAGTAAATATTGAAGACAGAATTTGAACTCATAATTTTCCTGAATTCTGGTGCAATGCTTTAGCCACTACATCACCTAACTGCCTATAAGTCTAACCTATAACATTAAGGAATCAGACAAAATTATCTCTAAATTCCTTTCCAACTCTTAATTCTAAAATTTCTCATACTGCCTTCAATTCAAACTAGCATTCATTTATTTCTCCACATCTTCCACAACCTTTCCCTTTTCTCTACCCACATGATCACTATTTTAGTCCAGCTTTTTTTGACCCCTTCTCTGAACTATTAATACGGCCTCATTATTAACTTTCCTGCCTCTCCTCTTTTCAAGCCATTCTCAACCAAGCTTCCAAACATCTTCTTAAAGTATAAATCCAATTACATCACTCTCCTCAAGAATTTTCCCTGACTCCCTATTGTCAGTAAGATAAAATACAAATTCTTCAGTTTGGTATTTAAAACCCACCACAGTCTAATTTCTCTATTATGCCAGACTTATTTTCTAAGGCATCCCTTCATGCATTCTACATACAACTAACTGGACTACTTGCTGTTCCTTAAACATATCACTCTACTTCCAGTCTCTGTTCTTTTCAACTCATTTTCTACTAATCTTTGCCACTCAGGATCCTTAGCTTCCTCCTATGCTTGACTCAGGTGTCACTTTCCACAAGGAGCCTTTTCTGATCTCCCTACTTGTCAGTATAACTCCTTTCTCAAATTATAAAGTACTTATCTCTTTAAATATCCTATCTCCATAGTAGAATCTAAGTTTCTTAAGGGCAGGATCTATTTTTCATTTTACCTTTGTAGTTTTGGTGACTAAAAGAATGCCCTCAACATAATAAATAGTTCTTGAATTCTGATTTGTCCAAGATTGCATAGGTCATGAGAAATAGTGCCAAGATCTGAATGTCAATCTGATTCCCTATTATATACTCTATTACAATACATACATCGCTGATTTTCTCATTGGTTAAGAGAAAGAAAGGGAATAGAAAACTTCTATGAGGGAAAGAGATGTGGTGGATCAGTACATGCACTTTTTTAGAAAGACACACCATCCATAAATTTAATAAATGAGAGAAACCCATCATATCAATTCTAGATTCCATTTTTCATGCCACTCAATTCAGTTGTCCTCTTTCATGCCTCATATCTAATTAGTCCCCAAGTCCTATTAGTTCAACTTCCACTTGCCTTTAAAATGAAACTTATTGGAGTAGGCATTTGTCACACTGAGGAAAGGAGAAAGGTCATGTAAACATTTGCTCAGATGAGCAGCAAAATAGAGCCTTGAGCTCTACATCAGTTCCCAGCTTATTTGCCCTCTAAACTTGTTCCTCATTTCTCATTCATTCATGATTTCTCTCTCTGATATCAGATTTATCTAGTTCCTCTTGCTCAAAACCTTGGGTATGTTTTCAACTTTTCTCTGTCCTTTGACTCAAATACAATAATTTACCAAGTCCTCTCAATTTTAACTCATCAACATGTTTACCCTCCTAGCATTCACTTCTGTTTCTTTATTCCCACCACCATTGTTTTAGTATAGACCCTCATCACCATAATATAAAAACCTCCTAAATCTTCCTATCTAAATTCTCTTCTAATCTTCATCTATATAATTTATATGTTATATATATATATATATATATACATATATATATTGCCATTGTATTTCTTATCTTAACTTTTGAGGACCCCTTAATCTAACTGAAAACTACTTTTCCTTCTTTTTTCTCTACTACTCTACTTGGCTCTGCCTTATCAAACTAATCTCCCTTCCCCAAACTAGTCTGGTAGTTTTCTGTTTCTTGGTCCCTTTTTATATGGAAGTCAATCCTCATTTAGTTCCATCTTTATCTAATGAATTTCTACACATTCCAAAAAGTCTCATACAGATGCTAATTCCCCCATGAAGCTTTCCTTGACCTACCCAGCTGAAAACAATCTCCTTTCTGTCTTTATCAGAGAGATTCATCATGATATGATAGAAAGGAACTGGAGGTCTAAAGATTCAAATTTAAAACCCAGTTACAATATTTAATGACTATGCAGTCTTGATTAAGCCAAATCTCCCTCTAAAGCTTAGTTTCTTAATCTATAATAAATAATAAAAATAGCATGGCTATAATGAACAGTGCAGGTATAAAAATAATTTACTAATACATATGCTTTTTAAGGCTGATGATACAGTAGTAAGACAAGGTCATTAGTGCACGCAATCAAATGTTATTGACCATTCAACAATAAAAACATGGGAACAAACCACTAATATAATTATGATAGATCCTTGTAAGCCATGACAAGGGTCTCTTTCTGTCTAACTGGAACTGCACATCTCAGCCTGAGTTATGAATAATTGTAGTGAATCTTCCTCGGTCCACACTACTCTCAAACTAACATGGGATGTTTTAATTTCAAAGTGTGGGAAACACAAAAATCTGTCCTAGTAGTGCCTCACACTAATGGCTGAGACTTCTAGTAGTTTTATATGGTTCTAGAAAAGAGGATTTATGTTATTTCTAAGTTATGTTTAGTGACCAATTATCCAAGCTTATGACGAGAGGAACTTTTCATTTAAAGATTAATTATTCCAACATCATTAACAAGTGTTTATCAGTGGTTACCAGATTTGAGGGACACACAAGTCTTCAGTAGTGATTTGCCAGAATTGGGATACAGACATTCATCATTCCAAACCATACATAAGTGCTCACCTTACTACAGAACAAAAAAAAAAAGTTTACATAGCAATTAGTCTCATCATCAAAAATTAAACAAAATGGAGTTAACATCCTTATTCCCAATGTGGTAGTCTATATCTATTGTGAGAAAAGTACTTTTTAAATCTTAAAAGAGTGGTAGAAGTGAAAATTATTGCTATCTGTGATGGACTTTGCTACTAACAGCAAAACAATGATAAAGGATAATTCTGAGGGACTTATGAAAAAGAATGCTATCCCCATCTAGAGAAAGAACTGTTGGAATAGAAATGCAGAAAACATATGATTTATCACCTGTTTATTTGGGTATATGATTTGGGTTTGTAGTTTTGTAAGATTATTTTCTTACAAAATGAATAATATAGAAATGTATTTTGAGTGATAATACATGTACCCAGTAGAATTGCTTATCATCTCTGGGAGAGGGAAGGGAAGAGGAGAGGGAGACAACATGAATCATGTAACTTGGGGAAACTTATGTGGAAATTTGTTATTGGAATAAAATAAAGATAAAAACTTTTAAAAAGATGATTAGCACCTGAACCCAAAGCCTCGTGTATTTCTAATGTCTGGTCACTCAGTATTTTGTATTATGATCATCTTTGTCTAGATCTCATGCCTCTTTATGGGACCAAAAGTACTCCTTCTAAAAGGTTGTGCTTGGAACTTAACATACAGTTTTAGAGGAGACCTTACCAGGGAAGAATAGGTTTTAAGACTTTTGTTGTCCATATCACACAGTGAGTACATAGTAATGCATAGTCTCATTATTTTATTTAATCATTTAATGCATGCATCTTGTCTCATCAATAAAATTGTAAATTCCCCAAAGGTAGATGGAAGGGATAGAGATCCTCTCCTGTCTCCAACACTGCTTATCTAAGCATGTTTCTGGGCATTTGGGGAAAAGAGGGAAAAGGAGAGACATGCATTCAGAAATCATAATTTCAGAATTAGGCAGAGCCTCAAATGTCATCTAGACTGACCTGTAAGCAAACAGGGATCTCCTCTACAAACCAAATCTTAAATTTAAAGCTGCTCCCATAGAATGGAAAGGTATGGCAGAGTGGATTAAAAACTAGAATCCTACTATATGTTATTTACAAGAAACACATCTGAGGCAGTGTGACACACAAAAAGTAACAGTAAGGAGCTGGAGCAGAATTTCTTATGCATCATCTGAAATTTTTAAAAAGTGGGAGTAGTAATCATTATCTCTGACAAAGTGAAAGGAAAAATAGATCTGATTAAAAGAGATAAGAAAGGAAATTACATCTTGCTAAAAGGTACTATAAATAATGAGATAATATCTATAACCTCTAATTTTTAAAGGAAAAATTAAATGAACTTCAGAAGGAAATAGAAAATAAAACTATGCTAGTAGGGGTTCTCAACTTCTTTTCAGATCTAGACAAATCAAACCAAAAAATAAACAAGAAAGAATTAAAAGAAGTGAATGAAATCTTAGAAAAGTTAGAGCTGATCAATCTCTGGAGAGAATTGAATGAGAATAGAAAAGAATATACCTTCTTTACTCCTAAAAAAATGACCATGTATTAGAACATAAAAACTTCAAAACAAAATGCAGGAAAGTAAAAATAATAAATGCATCCTTTTCAGATCTTAACACAATAAAACTATAATCAATAAAACTTCATGGAGAGACAAATCAAAAAGTAATTGGAAACTAAATAATCAAATGATAAAAAAAAAAGGAGAGGTCAAAGAACCAATCACTAATTTTATTAATGAGAATGACAATGAGGGGGCAACATGTCAAAATTTAAGGGATATAGACAAAGCAATATTTAGAGAAAAATGTTTATCTCTAAATGCTTTCATGAATAAAGTAGAGAAAAGGCAGATCAATGAATTGTTGGGCATGCTACTAAAATAAAACCTAGAAAAAGAACAAATTAAAAGTCCATTTAAAGATTAAATTAGACATCCTAAAAATTAAAGGAGAAATTAATAAACTTGAAAGTAAATGAACTTTTGAACTAAGAAATAAGACTAGGAGTTGGTTTTATAAAAAATTGGACAAGAGTGTTGGTTAATTTGTTTTTAAAAAAGAAAGAAGAAAATCAAACGATCAGTATCAAAAATGAAAATGGTGAACTCATCACCAACATAGAAGAAATGAAAGGAATCATTAAGAGCTATTTTGACAAAACATATGCCAATAAATATGACAATCTAAGTGAAAAATGGATGAATATTTACAAAAATACAAATTGTCCAGATTAATAAAAGAGGAAATCATATATCCTATATCAGAAAAATAAATTTTACAAGCCATCAATAAATTCCCTAAGAAAAAATCCCCAGTGCCCGATGAATTCAGTGTATTTGTAGTTTTATTTTGGATTTTGGGTTATGCGTGAGAATGCTCTTAAAGCAGTGTCTAATATGGAAGTGTGTTTTGCATGCAATAAAAATAAAATTTATAAACCCTAAAAAATATAAGTTTAAATTTGGAAGGCACTTCAAAGTTTGTCTAGTCCAACTTTCTCCCCTTTATTTTATAGTTGTGGAAACAAATCATGGAGTTCCAGTGATTTCCTTCAGAGTCACATAAGTAGTAAACAAAAAAATCAGAATTTAAACCTGTAAGCAAGTCAGGAAACTGTTCACTATGCAATATATCTATATCTATATCTATATCTATATCTATATATACATTATCTATATCTATATCTATATATGTATTACATACCTACATACATTTATATACAGATAGGTTTATATATAATAGGTATATATATATATAAATATTTATAATATCTTGCAAAATACTTCTTGTATCTGTCACTTTTTATCAAGTCACATGGCCATTATTCAACCTCAGAGGCAACTAGGTGGTATAACACGTAGTGTGCTAAACTTGAAGTCAGAAAAAACTGAGTTCGAATCCTCCCTCAGACACTTTCTGACTGAGGGAAAGGAAAGGAAAGGAAAGGAAAGGAAAGGAAAGGAAAGGAAAGGAAAGGAAAGGAAAGGAAAGGAA
>NC_058135.1:218759225-218844209 GCF_016433145.1 Gracilinanus agilis
GGAAAGGAAAAAGGAAAAAGGAAAAAGGAAAAAGGAAAAAGGAAAAAGGAAAAAGGAAAAAGGAAAAAGGAAAAAGGAAAAAGGAAAAAGGAATAAGGAAAAAAGAAAGTAACATTGCCCAAAAAAGAGAAAGAAATTCTCTGAGCATCCCCAGACATTATTGCCTATCCCTGGATCTTCCTATTTCTGTTGGGGATGGTGCATTTTAATAGGATTCGGCTCATCAGTGGCACTTGTTGGCTCCCTCTCCAAATGAGACAGCATCATTTTTTATTTTTGTCTCCTTACTTGTAGCAAAGAATCATTTTCTACAAAATCCCAAAAATCTCTACAATGCAGAGAGTTCCAAGTAACCAAACTCCTCCCATGGGTCCCCCTTCCAAAAAATGGTTCTTCATTCTTCTGTGAATAGAAAAATCACATTTTTCCTGACAATGTCATCAGGGCAGTTTTCTAAGTGCTTAGGTCTAGAGGTCTAATAAGAACTCATATGTTCATAACTCTTGTGTTTCAAGTGCTATAAGATTCTCAGAACTATTTTTTAAACCAAAAGTCTATGAAAGAGGTAGTACAGTACTCCCATTTTACAGGCAAGGAAAACTGATGTGTGATTCGTCCATAATCACACAGTTAGTGAAAGTGTCAGAAGCTTTCTGATTCCAGACCCAATACTCTCTCATTCTTTATGATTCTAAGGTCAATACTTCCCTCCTCTGCTCAACACGTCTCCTAGAGCCAGGCTAAACTGTGCATTTTCCTTAATAAAGTGTGTGTGTGTGTGTGTGTGTGTGTGTGTGTGTGTGTGTGTGTGTGTGTGTGTGTGTAAGCCTTAGGTATCCTAAGGCAGGATCTTTCAATTAGTGCTTGGTACATGTTTGAGTTTGGTTGTTTTTTGGCATCTTGAAGCAAAACAAAACTATTTTTACCATGTTCGATGTTATTGTTCCCTTCTGAAAAGACAGGAAGAAAAAAAAAACTAAGTTCTTTTCTGGGAGCCAAAGACACATGTTTCTTCTTTACCAACATGAAGGTACCTATTCCTGTTTGGAATCCATTTCCAAGACACAGCATCTGGCAGCTTAAAATGTTCCATTGAAAGAAGATGAAAGATTTTATGTTCCTGAAAAAGGAAAAGGCTGGACTATGGAAGCTGGGATCAGAGTATTTAACTGCTCAGTTGACGTAGCATAGTCCAACACATACAATAGACATTAAATAATTGGTTAAAGGATTGAATTACACTGGTTCATGGGATCTAGGGTTGGCAGAGGGGTACTCTAGGACTCTTCAATCTGAACTTTCTTATCTATCTGAACTCTCCCTTTTGGTGATGTTACAATCTCCCAAAGGTTCAATGGCCATATCTATACAAATGACTTCCAGAGATGTATAGTCATGCATGGTGTCTCTCCTGAAGTCATTCCTAGATCACCAACTTCCTAGTATATATCATCAGCTGGATACTCCATAGACACCTCAAATTCAGCATGTCTAAAGCAGACCATTATTCTTCCCTCAAAATTATCACTTCCTCCTAATGAGTCCATTTCTGTTGAAGGTACCACTATCCATCAAGATAATAAGATTTGAAACTTCATGGTTGTCCTCAACTCTTCCTTCTCTCTCTCTTTCTCTCTCTTTCTCTGTCTCTCTCTCTCTCTCTCTCTCTCTCTCTCTCTCTCTCTCTCTCTCTCTCTCTCTCTCTCTCTCTCCCCTTTTATCCACTCACATGGCCATTGCCCTATTTCAGATGCAACTAGGTGATATAGTGAATAGAATGCTGAATTTGAAGTCAAGAAAACCTGAGTTTGAATCTTCTCTCAGACACTTACTACCTGGGTGACCTAGACAAGGCACAACTTCTCTAAATTTCAGTTTTCTTCTTCTGTAAAATGGAGGAAAAAATAATACCTACCTCACAGGGTTATTTTGAATATAAAATAAGATTATATTATTATATATACATATATATTTAGCAATTCACTATGTGATTATAAAAATTATTGTTGTTATTATTGTCTCATCTGTTCTATTTCAATAGCTTCCCAATTAGATTTTGTCTTTCCATTCCTCACTCCATCCTCCAAACATATTCATAAAGATAGACCTAATGATGCCAGGCATCTGTATAAAAGGCTTAGCTGGCACTCTCTTGCATTGAAGATATAACACAAACTCCTTAGTTTGGCATTTAATACCCTTTGCTGTTTGGCTCAGTATACTTTTCCAGGTTTATTGCACATAACTCTCATTCAATTGGTTAGCCAAACTTGGCTGTTTCCATCTGTATCTCCATGACTTTGCATAGGTTCCCCATCCCAGTGCCTGGAATGCACTCCATCCTCATCTCTGCCTCACAGAAACAACAGCTTCTTTCAAAGCTCTCAAGTGTTATCTCCTATACACCCTGTACAAAGAATAACCTGATCACCTCAGTTACTTGGTGCCCTTTTATTTCCAACAAAGGCAAATTGTTATAGGTATATCTCTCTGAATGTTAACTTTTCTGCAATTATTATTACTGTCAAAGAGGATGTAAACTCCTTGAGGCAAAGGATTTCTTCACTTTGTCTTTTATTCCCAATGTTCAGGCTAGTTTTGAATTGGCTTATACTGAACTGAAATTATTACAACTCATTCGTTTTAAAAGAAAGGAATCTGGTGCCCAGAAGGGGAAATGAATTTCCCAAGGTAACACAGTTCATTAGGAGAGTAGCAGTATTCAACCTCAGAGATTCATTCTCCAAATTAAGTATTCTTAATAGACCTTAGATCTTTAGCAAATTCTTACTATTCCTTGTAGTCTCCCTGACTATCCCAGACCACAGTGGTCTCAATGTCCTTCAACTGCTTTGTAGCCCGTATCCTACTCTTCTGGAATCTCTTTTGGAGTGTCTGATTTATTGTCTATATCAATCATCCAGGAACTAAACATATACAGCCTTTTTTATTATCATATTCTTTATTTTTTAAAAAATAACTTTTTAATTTTTTATTTATTTATTTAGAATATTTTTCCATGGTTACGTGATTCATGTTCTTTCCCTCTCCTCTTCCCTCCCCCTCCTGGAGCTGACAAGCAATTCCACTGGGTTATACATGTATCATTAAGCATATAGTCTTGACTTCTAACTTGTTGGACTCATCTTAGTCCTGTTCCTCTCATTAACTAGCTATGTGGTCTGAGGCAAATCACAGAATCACAATCTCAGAGTTGAAAGAGATCTCACAGTCTATTGGGCCCAGCCCATAGCTGAACATCTCTCCAGCATCCTTGATAAGGGCTCATCTATCTTCTGCCTTACCTAGGACAGTCCATACCACTTTTGGACAGCTCTGACTGTTAGAATGTTTTTTACCTTGTACCTAGCCTAAATCTGTCTTTCTGAAATATCCACTTATTGCTTGTGGTTTTTGTCTCTATCTTCAAAGAAAACAATTAAAATTCTTGTTCCCAGTTCTTTAAATATTTGAAGACAGCAACTGGTTTTCTATCCCATATCTTCATCCTACTCTCACCTCCATGAACTTTAGATCCATTACAGTCCTGAGTGTCCTACTTGAGACTTTTTTCCAATTTGTCAATGTTCTGAAATATAATATCCTGAAATATGAATATATTATTGCAGATGGGGCCTGACTACAGCAGAGTTCAGCAGAATTATTATCTCCCCCATTCTATACTATTCCTCTCAATATAAAATAACTTCCATTCTCCTTCCTCCCATTCAATCAATTCCAGTGGAACCCTATTACCTTCAAAATAAAAAATATTCCATGTTTCACTTTTAAATCCTTTAACAAGGTGACCCCTTCCTATCTTTCTAGTCTTCTTAACAATTTACTCTCCAACATATAACCTAGCAATACTAGCCATCTTGCTTGTTCTTTACAACAGAAACTCTACTGCCAGACTTTTGCCTTTTCACTAGCTTCCTCTTAAGCCTGGAATGCTCTCCTTCTACAATTCTTCCTCCTGGCCTCCTTTAAGATTCAGTTCAAATCCCACATTGAGCAGTTGGGAATTAGTCTTTCCTGGCTCCCATTCTTGATCTCTTCTGAAATTGCCTTCCATTCACACACAGTATATATCTTGTACGTACAGATTTTGCATGTTGTCTTCCCATTTTAAAGCAATGGATAATAGAATACTTAGAAGGCTGAGCACCACTGAATGGACAATTTTACTTAATAAAGAGCAGTATTTAAAGAAGACCAGTAAATAAGACTTTGGAGGAAATTTCTAGCTCAGTAACAAACATACAAATGCATCAAAAGTTACTTCTATAAATTAAAAATGAGTTTTTACAGTAACCTTGAAGTGATAAGACATACACATACACACATGGACACATCCTTGTAAAGAGCATGAAATTAGACTCTTCCTCCTGGGTCTTGACACCAAATTATGCATGCTTTCTAGCTTCAAACCAAGCAGAAAAGAGGAGGGGGAAGTAGAATCGGGTTTTTAGGAAGGGGAGGTACAAACCCAGTGGAATTGCTTGGAAGTTCTGGAGGGGGAGATGGAAAAGGGGAGGGAAAGAAAGTGAATCATGGAAACATGGAAAAAATATTTTAAAATAAAAAAATTTTAAATTGAATTAAAAAAGGAAAGGGAGGTATACTTGCAAAGGGAAAGAGGGTGGTAAATGAAGAGAAAAACAAAGAAAAAGAACCTGTCTCTAGATTCCAGAGAGGCACTGTTACTGGTTGCTTTTCACATCTCCTGGGAAGAGGACAAGAGAACAGAATGAGGGAGAAAGCCCTCAGAAGACCTGTCAAGTGTCAGATTCCCTCTTGGCAGAATCTGTGCCTCCCTTTTGGGAACTGAACACAACCACGCACCTCTAGTGTGTCAAAACTAAGATTAGTTTTAACAACCACTAGTTTTGGGCTGACAACCAGAGAGAGTAACTTTAATCTGGGACCCTTCTATTTTCCCCTAGGGAGAGATGTGAGTGAGTGGGCTCCTCAAGTGTAGTGAGGACTCCACATGTAAAGGAGATGGGGCTGTCATAGGTTATGTCTCAAAGGGAAGCAGAAAAGGCATCTCTAATTTATCACCTCCCCTTCTCCAAATATGCTTTTATTCCTGACAGGAGGGAAAGCAGAGGTTGGAGACAGAGGCTTTTTTCAAAGACAGGGCATAACAGATTAGCAGTATATCTATCCAATCCTTTAAATATTTTTTGTTTTAGGGCATAATCTAGTTCCATCGTACTTTTTTATCTCTTTGTCAACCTAAAGTTGGAGAGTTCCAAAGAGAAACTCATGCTTGAAAAGTCCCCAGAGGCAGGGACTGATGGAAGCTAGAATCCTTTTATCTCTAACAACTCCATCCCAACCCTTATGAAGGCCAGGACATTTATTTCTACCAATAAGGAAAGAGTTCCCTACCGATGAGTTTTGGGACAGGGGCTACATGTGTTGTTGCTGTTCTGAAAAAACAAAAGCAGAGTTAAGTCATTCGGTCTTCTCTTTGTTATCTGTTAGCATCTTTCCCTCCACTCAGAGCAATAATCCTATCTTATTTTATAGATAAAATCTAAAAATGCAGGCAACAGTATTCTTATAAGAATTTCATTAGTTTGTATTCACCCTCTGTTGCCTTCCCTCTCCAGACTGATATTCTGCATGTTTCTTTTTTAAAATCCAAGTTCATAGATAAAATTTAAGTTACCAACTACCACCCAGAGGAAAAGCATGCCAGATTAGCTGAAGCAACAAGTTCCTTGAGAAAGAGACAGAAAATAGTGTGCCAAGAAAGTCAAACCAACTCCCCTCTGGCATGACATCCCCAAGATGTGACAGCACAGGAACTAGAGCTCAAAAGCGCCAGGAAGAGAACGACCCCCAAACCCTATCACTTAAATTCCCATTCATGCTTCCAGACCAGGTCCCAGAGCCATACTTCAGGTAATCCACCTTTATGGACATGAGAGCTGGCAATTGCTTCTATCCCCATTACTTCCTCAGCACCCACAGTTACTGAAGGCCCCAAAAAGGAAGACTTTGCCACCAAAGTCCAGTCACATGGTTCAACATCAGAAATGGATATGGGTTTTGTCAGTGAAGTCAGCATTAACGAAGGCACATTCCCACCTGTTTTGCCCCAAAGCCTTTCCATATGGCTTGCAGCTGATCCAAGTCCAATACGTGTTGTCTCTCATGTCAGATACAATATGAATTCCTTCAGAGCAGGAGCTGTCTTGTTTTTCTCTTTGTTTTTACTTTTTGGCATCATTGTTGTTTTCACAGATCGCCTATATGTTTAACTTACTTTTCTTCATCTCTACATGACAGATTCCATCAAGTAGTATCCCAATCCTTCCCACCCACCTCGCATCACATAGGATTTTGTCACAGAGGCCAACATGTTCATATAAATTAAGTCTTTCATGTTTTATCTTTCTGTTCTCTTTCTGGAGAAATCATTCTCAGTTTATTCTTCTAGTATTAGTTTTGGAGCTGTGTATAATGTTCTCTTGATTCTTTTCATTTCACTGTTCATTATCTCACCTAGTTCTTTCCAGGTTTTTTTAAAGATATTTTATTTTCCCAATTACATATACTAACAATTTTCATCATACATTTTCTGAGATCCAAATTGTCTCTTCCTCTCCCCCCTCTCAGAAATGGTACTGTTTTTTCTCTTTGCATCCTCAGCATATACCACAGTGTTTTGCATAGTTTCAATGCTTATAAAATTACCTTTTTATTAATTCATTCATTAAACAGAATATTCTTTCTTACTAATTAGAATTACTTCTGTTTGTATCTTAAGAATTTCAGTCCAGAGAGTTTCCCAGACCACTACAGAATTCATCTACTGTGTCATTGGATGACAGATTTAGAACTCAAAGATTCCTCAATAGCCATTTAATCTCTCCCCTCCCTGCCCTTATTTTACAGGTAGGGAACCTAAGATTCAAGAATGTTAACCAACTTCCCCAAAATCATAAAGATAATAAACAGAGGTAAGATTTGAACCGAAGTCCTCTGACACTAAAGCAAGTTCTCTTTCTACTATATCATGCTGAATCCTAACTATGCTTCTCTGAACTCTTTGAAATCTAATTTCCTAAAATCTAGAATGATGGCAGTGGGAAAGTATCTCTTTTTTCAAAAATAACTAATTTAAAGTTAAATTTATCAATATTATTAAAATAAATGTATAATTTTAAAAATAGAACTAGACTAGGTCTAGCTTTCTTCCTCCTATATATCATGAATTCTAAAATAAAGAGATCACAGCAACAGTCCACCTCCCCCACGAAAGGTTTCCTTCATTTCTACTTCAGCAATCAGTTCTTTCTGGTTAGTGACAATCTGATCTTAAATGGCAAGATCCTGTCATGTTCACCAGTTCTTGGGAATTAAAATGTCATGAACACAATCCAAGAATTTATCAACTTTTTTGCCTGAGAGACAGAGAGACAGAGAGAAGAGAGAGATAAACAGAGACAGAGAGACAGAGAGGGAGAGAGAGAAAGAAAGAGAGCCAGCAGATATTTAGATAATCAAGACCCACTCTGTTAACTATATATTGTCTCAAGGTTAGATTTATATTCATGTCCCTAAACTTTATATCTATTACTTCCTTTCATCCAGGTGATCTGTATTATCCTCTTCAGACAAGATCACTCCTATTTCTCTATCTCTTAACACCCAAATAATGCCATGCTTCCACCATTCTGGACCTTCTCTCTTAAGAATACTTAATATATGATGCTACTCATTTGTGGGATTTATTCTGTCCCTTTTGAATAAAGCACTCACTTCCAGAGGCATATTGTAGTCATTATCCCCATCCTACCAAATCTCTGCATGACAAAGAAGGTAAATTTTGCCTACTGGCATTTGGACCTCAAGTTCATTTCATTTCCAACCCATACTTGGTGCAGCTATATAATGATAGTAGAGCTTCTGAATTTTATTATCAAGTATTTTCTTAGACAAAATCTGCTAGATAGCCCTGGTGGACTCCATTGCTATTCTTCCTACTTTTATACCTGTGAATTCCTACAGTGTCTAGGCATGAAGATTTGGGCAGGTAGTTTGATTGTTCCACTTTACTTTTTAGTTTAAAGCCTTTTTGACTAGATCTGCAAGACAAGGTAAATACTTATATACTAGCCCTAATTAAGGATCCTAAATTCTTAGATAAGAACATATCAATCTTGTATATCAAGCTAAATCCAATTCCCGTCCACAGGCACCACCCTTTTTTTTAACTTTCTTTTATTTTTTAATTACATGTAGAAGCAATTTTTACAATGTTTTTTGACATTTTGTGATTCAGATTCTCTCTCCCTCTTTCCAATAGGTTATATATATATATATATATATATATGTTATACCAGTGCTTATTTCCATATTCCCCATGTCATAACAGAAGACACATATCACACATACAATAAAAAAAACTCATGAAGGAAATAAAGTAAAAGATGGCATTCTTTGATCTGCAATAGTTTCTTCTCTGACTATGGATAATATTTTTTATCATGAGTTCCCTTGGAACCTTGTTTTGCTGATAATAGTTTAGTCCTTCACAGTTGATCTGCATACAACATTTCTAGTACACTGTTCTCCTTGTTTTGCTCAGTTCACTCTGTATCAGTTTATATGTCTTTCCAGGTTTTTCTGAAGTCCCATTCATGCAATATACATTACATGCATATAATATTGCATTATAACCATATACCAGGATTTGTTTATTCATTCCCAAATTGCTAGGCACTTCCTCATTTTCCAATTCTTTACCACAACAAAGAGAGCCACTAAAAATATTCTTGCATAATTAAGTCTTTTTCCCCTATCTCTGATCTCTCTGAGATATAGACCCAGTGGTACTATTGCTGGGTCAAAGGATATGCATACTTTTATGGCCTTTGGGGCATAGTTCCAGTCTGTTCTCCAAAACGTTTGTTTCAGTTCACAATTCCACCAACAATGTATCCTAATTTCCCCACATCCCCTCCAACTTATATCATTTTCCTTTTTGGTCAGATTAGCCAGTGTGATGGGTATGAGGTGGGATCTCAGAGCTATTTTCATTTGTACTTCTCTAATAAATAGTGATTTTGTAGTATTTTTTCCATGTGACTATAGATTTTTCTAATTTCTTCATCAGAAAACCCTCAGACATCATCTTAACCAGCTTTTCATTTCCCAAACCTGCCTTTCTGTCTGTCTTAAACTCAATCCTTCACTTGGGGAACAATAATAAAACCACCACCTGTGCCCCTTTTCAGTTTCTTGCCCAGGACATCATAATCCCTAACAATATTTTCCTAGATTCTTTCATTTGTTCCTAAGTCAGTAAGAGTGTTTGCATGTTTAATCAGTCTTAGAAGCCTTTCTGGAACAATTCACATACATGCTTTGGTAGCCCAATTCTTCACTACATCTGGTGGAAATAGAATTACCTCAGTGCCCCTCATCAAGAAGTAATTAACTACTATTAATTTCTTCTCTCTTTGACCATTACTGGATTAAGTCTTTCTTGAGAAAACTTGTGGAGTTTCATTACCAAACTTCAGAGTATAAGAATCTTTCTCCTATGATGGCCAGACTTTATACCAAGAGATTCAACTATTTCTTAGCTTCATGTGATCCATAGTCATTCTAGTCCCCCCCTTTCTAGATCACATTCTTATCCCTAACATCAGTTGATGTTAACTACTTCAAGGATCATTAGCTTTTTTGTGTCTTGGACCCTTCTGGCAGTCTGATGAAGTCTACAGAACTCTTCCCAGAATAATGTTTGCAAATACATAAAACAAAATACGTAGGATTACAAAGGAAACCAATTATATTTAAATATTTATTAAAATATTAAAGAAAAACAAGTTCAGCGACTCTTAGATCAAACCTTCTGGACAAGAGAATACCTAAGGCCTTGCCTAGTTCAAACTCTACGATTCAATCAGTACTAAAAGAATTGAGCATATCCAGTGAGACTATTCCTTTGAGTCTTTTGTTTTGACACTAGCTGTAAAACCTTTGGCAGGTTTCTTGGCCACTTTGAGCTTCTCTGTCAAATGGAGACAATAATGCTTGCCCTCCCTGTCTTGTGAGGCTGCTATTTAAAAAATCTTGTAATAAGCCATCCATGGCCACAGAAATGTGAAACTTTATTAGTGGGATGACATAGCCACTTCCTCTCGAGTTTTTTTATCCTTTCCACTTGGCAACTATGTTTTGTTTATCGAACAAAATCAGGTCCAGAATAGCAGTTCCTCTAATCAATTTCTCTGCCTTTTGAAGAATGAAATGACCATTAAAGTAAATCAAGAATTTCTCTGAAACTCTACTTTTGAGAAAGAAGAGGAGGAGAAGGAGGAGGAAGTAGAGCAGGAGGAGAAAGGGAGGGAGGGAGGGAGAGAGGGAGGAAGAGAGGGAGAGAGAGAGAGAGAGAGAGAGAGAGAGAGAGAGAGAGAGAGAGAGGAGAGGAGAGGAGAGAAGAGAGAGAGAGAGAGAGAGAGAGAGAGGAGAGAAGAGAGAGAGAGAGCGCAGATGTTAATATAAAGTCACCAATCACAATAACATCCTATGTGTTTTTTTCATGATTTCTTACATGAATTTCCTCATTTGATTGAATGTTCTTAAAATACAATGCTATAGAATTGCCTTTTTAAAAATCGTGTCTGTTTATTTCAAATAATGTAGCCCCTCTCATCTCCATATTCTAGTCATAATTCATCAGTTCATAAATTTAGAGCTGGAATGGACCTTACAGGTATTTTAATCCAACCCCTTCATTTCATTTTACAGATAAAGAAGCATAGTCCCATAAGAAAATCACCCAAGGTCATGGGTGATCTGTGACAGAGCTATAATTTTCACCCAAGTCCTCTCACTACAAATTCAAAACACTTAGCATTGCTCTATGTTGCTTCCAATCATGACACGTTGCTATTTCTATTTATAACAAATTGGTGAGGAAAGGAAATGGCCTTGACAACATGATCAACCAGCTTCAGGATAGTTGAACTCAATAGTCATGACAAAGTAGGTATTTTCTGGTCCAGCCTCTCATCTCTTAAAACACATCCACCATTAACTCTTCCTCCTTGGCCCCCAATAACATAGTTTTCTTCTCACTACACTGGTGCATTTGTTTCCTCTTGATAATTTCCAACTTTTGAGCAACCTAAGATCTTATAGTTCTGATTTCTTCTATCTCTGACATTTATAGTTCATATAATCTCAGAAATAGATGAGTTATCAGACATATGTTACCTTTTTCTTCTTTTCCACACCCCAAATGAATTTTCATCCAATCTTCCTTGGAAGACATCGATGGACAAAGTATTTGCTACCTCAATTCCATTCTGGGACATATTTGAATTTTTTACAAAATTTTCTTTACATTAAACTAAAATTTCTTCCTCTCTTTTCCTCTTGTCTGTCAGTTGCTTACAAACTCACATTAGTGGTATCTCTCCTATAGACAAATGGGGGAGGAGCCATTAGATGCTCAGAACCCAACTCATCAGCCATTTAGAGGCAGTCAATGTAATCACACAGCTGTGATTAAGCCGATCAGGCTCAATTGTGGAAGCCCACAGATGCCGCCTGACCCAGGCACATTTCAATTCTGTGTATGCTAGAAAACAATTTTCCACAGATGTGAAGTTACTGATGCTGGAACAGTTCCGTATAAAAGCAAGGAAGGCAGCTGTTAAATAACAAAAAAAAAAAAAAAAATCTGAGAAGGGGAACTTGTACTATTCCTTCTAATCCTTAGGGTGATAAAGTAGATTTCTGGAACAAGTGTCCTTTCAGAAACACAGTCATAACAGTCTCTGAGAGGCCTTCTTGTGACAGACTCAGACCTTTCCAGAATACTAACCCCTTCCCTTCCCCTCGTCACATAGGTACAATAACAAGTTTAGCCACAAGACATCAGGCAGCCAAAGAGGGGACCAGAACACACTCTCTTCTCTCACTTCCCTGAGAATTAGTCCAGGAGGAAGAAATACCTCCACAGGAAGAAAATTTCTTCCTGGTAACCCTGACAAAGTCATAATGCCACTCAGACGTTCCAGGATTGTTTGGGATGCTCTCTCACACTGAATCAACTGATTATTTTTTTAAGTTTTAAATCCACCAACAATTCTCCCTCCTCCTTAAATGTCTTTCACCCTAATAACACAATGGCAGCAAAATAATCAGCCAAGCAAAACAAACTCTGTTGTTTTGCCTTCTCCATGCTGAAACTTCTTCCCTCCTCCTCACCATGATGCATACTACTTCCATAACAGAGCAGAGACAGCAGCTATATGAGTTCCATGTCAGTGGAGAAGGGGGAGGTGTTCAGCCAGGATGTTCTGACCCAGGTCATGGGGCAAGACGAGAGGAAATATGGACAAGTAGAATTCAATGACTTGGGATTCATGACTTGGAACTGAAATGATCAAGTGGTAATGGTCCTTGGAGTAGAAACCAAGGTCAGTAGATGGGGTTGGTAATCACAAAATTGAATGAGCCTGAGATTGTAGGAGTGGATAAAGAAGATTCTGGGTAAAAAAGCAAATGCAGAAACAATTTCAGGGCAGGAGGACAGAAGCTAGCAGGAAGTAGGGACAGATTTGGAAATTAAATATTCTGTACTGGGTTTTGAGCTAGTCCAGGAAAATTCCAAGTAAATGCATATTTGTAATCCCTAAGCCATACCTTCCGATCTCTCCTAAGTATTCCTTAGTTGGAGAGCTCCTGTCAGTGCCACCACCTCATAAATGTCTGTAACAACAATAAAATCTGCAAAGTGGAAAGTACTTGGTTTGCTGTTGGAGTGATTTGGGGTGGGCAGGTTAGTGAAGGGGAGAGGAGGCATTGTTTATTCCACCTTCTCCACCAAGCCTTCCTTGATCATTCCTTTATTAGTTCCCTTCCCTTTCATATCCCATATGGTGTAAACTTTTTATTAATGTTGTTTATTTTTTTATTTTATTTTTTATTTTTTTAAACCCTTACCTTCCGTCTTGGAGTCAATACTGTGTATTGGCTCCAAGGCAGAAGAGTGGTAAGGGTAGGCAATGGGGGTCAAGTGACTTGCCCAGGGTCAGACAGATGGGAAGTGGCTGAGGTCAGATTCAAACCCAGGACCTCCCATCTCTAGGTCTGGCTCTCAATCCACTGAGCTACCCAGCTGCCCCCATGATGTTGTTTATTTTTACATGACTCATTTTTTAACATATCCCTCCCACTTCCCCACCTATCAAGGCATCCCTTGTAGCAAAGAATAAAAATAAAGAGAGAGATAAGAAAAATAGTTCGGCAAAATGAACTAACACAGTAACAAAGTCTGACAGTATAGTGTTATCACCTGGAGTCTCCCGCTTGTACAAAGAAGGAAGGGAGATGTGTTTTCTCTTCTTTTTTAGAAGACAAGTTTGGTCATTCTAATTTCATAGCATTGTCAGTTTTTTCTCCTTTTGTATTTCATTTGGTATATAGTTCTGGTTTCCTGGTCCTACTTACATTTTTGATTCATGTCCTTTATCTTCACATCTTTCTCTAAACAGTCCATAATCACATGAAGAATATGAAAATGTTTTGTATGATAGTATGTGTATAACCAATTGAAAATTGCTTACTGTCAGGAAGGGAGTTGGGAAGGATAGAAGGAAGGAAAGAATTTGGAACTCAAAATGTTAGAAACTGTATGTCAAAAATTATTTTTACCTGCCATGGAGAAAAATAAAACATTACCGAAGGGAAAATATTTTAACAAATTGTTCATATTCATCATTTATGTCAGTTCAGTTGTTTTTCAGCCATGTCCCACACTTTATGACCCCATTTGGGGTTTTCTTGGCAAAGATATTGGAATGTTTTGTCATTTCCTTCTTCTACCCATTTTACAGAAGGGGAAACTAAGGCAAATAGGATTAGGTGGCTTGTCCAGAGTCACACAGCTAGTAAGTGTCTGAGTTTAGATTTGAGCACAGGGATATGAGTCTTCCTGTCTCAAGGCTTGGCACACAGTCTACTGTGCCACCTTAGTTGCCTCAAAACTTGGATTGTGGCATTATTATAGTATTGTATATTATTATAAGAATAATATTATTGTTATACAGAGTAGTATAGTATACCTTTCTTCACTTAGGCATCCTTCAATCAATAAGGATCTATTTTGTTTCCAGTTCTTTGCGACCACAGAGAGAAGTATTATATGTTGTTATAAAGGGGAGCTTCTTTTTTCTCTTTGCTCTCCCTGAGACTCATTAATGATACACTAGTGTAGATTATAACTTCTCTTGGCTTGTGCCTTTTCCCCTTAGAAGGCTCTGAGTTCTGTGGAGGCAGAGACTCTGCCTTGTCCAAACATTGTAGCCCTCCCTGTAGAAGCTAAGCTCTTGACTCTGTACACAATGGGAACTTAATAAATGTTTATTGAATGGACACACTGCAAGGCAAATGAGGACTTTTCAGGCAGCCTCCCTAATAGGGCTACTTGGCAGCAGTTACCATGGAAACTCTTCTGTGCTGCTGCTACATGGGGAGCTCAGAGGAATCCTTCCCTGGAGGGGCAAAATGCAAAGACCCATGAAGACAAATGAGCTTGTGTCAGCAGCAATGGAGGAACCCTTCAGTCCAGGTGGTCCTAGGATCAGCATCTTGTTTCTGAAGGGACTACTTAAGCCTCAGCATTTGTCATCTAGCTATTCTGTGCAATTTGGAAAGGGGGAATTATCTAGAAGCAGGGATGGGCACTGGTCTGTGCTGATGGGAGGCAGCTTGTTTGGAGTACTGGACAACACAGTTTAGCCAAAGTGATGGCTGAGGGCAAGATACTGTGCTGGGGTGGGAGGTGGGAATGAGAAGGAAAGGAGGCACGACAAAGGTCCCTGCCTTCTTGAAGTGGACAAACTGGTAAGGGAATATGACATATAGAACCAGCCTGGCTCAAAAACAGTTAAAGAAGGAATAGGAGGAAGGGAAGGGAAGGGAAGGCACAGCTCTCAATCCCACTGGAGTTTGAGGGAGGAGGGGAAACCCAGCAAGAGGACCTTGGAAGGAGAGGTGGCAGTTGTACTGGGTGGCAACCCAGGCAGGTGTAGAATCACAAAATGAGGGGCTCACATGGAAGTGGTAACCCTCACATTGAAGAAGTATACTCTCCCTCCACATGTTGCTGCCCTGGGACAAAGACTATGTCCTGTGTTCGTTAAAGACCTTGTCACTGTGCCTTCAGCACCCAGAAGATACCCTTAGAATTATAGCTATTTTAAGGAAAAAGTCTCAACTACACAAAACTAATGTGTAAGAAATGTATCAACTGGTAGGTGGGGTCCAAAAAGAGAAAGATGGCTCTAATACATCCCTACTTTCCCATCTAAATCCATGACCCTAGGATACCCAGAGAGATGAATCAACTTGCCCAAGGTCAAATAACAAGACTGAGAGGGATACAGTTCCTCCCAACCTCCTTGGAATTTATTTTGACTACTATTTCTCAGGTGGAAGTTATTTTCATTGAATCACTAGCCTCTGCCAAGTTTCACCTCCTTATCATTATTTGATCCAGTAGTTATTAGCAAATAGCTTAGATTTCATTAGCCACCGGAACAATTAACTTAAAAATAGCAAGCATTTTATTATCAAGGAAACATATCATCAGAAAACTCTGCCAACACTTATGCCCTCAAGTAAACCATTTCATCCCTTCCCTCTGCTCCAAAGATGGATAATTTCCAATCTATCCCCAACCTCTAGTCAAGGTCTAACTCTGAAGTTAATCTAGGGAAACTAAAAATGTTGGGATAGCAATTTGTTCATCACATAAGAATACCAAGTCTTCAGGATCAGAAGCCACAGCTGCTTGGCCCAGGACCTTGAGAACACCTTGAGTAGCAATGGATCTGGCAGCTGGCAGCAAATTTTATCACTCTCACTGACATTGTCTAGCATGGCCACAAAGGTCCACCCATCTACTCTCTGTCTTAAGGGCACGAGAAAGATTTCCTCTAGTCCCTTCTCCAACTCTAAGGAAGAGATCATGGCTTAGGAGTCCATGACTACCACCTTGTTGGACTTTTGTTCCTTTTTTGTCTCCTTCCTTGTTACTTTCCATACTCCCTCTACTAGTGCTAGTCCATTTAGAATTCATAACCCCTGGGTTTTAAGAATCTCAGGAGAAAAGGACTAGGGAAATATTTATCTTTGCTAGAGTTCCCCAAAAAACTTGAGCATTGTACCCTCACCAGTTTCTGCCTAAGCTTTTTTAAGATGAAATTATAGCCAGGTAAGAATAGCATTTAGCTAATTTATAAGCCAAGTGACATATGTGGTGTGATTCTTTACATCTTCTTCCTATTCTAAGACTCCAACAAGTTATGGTGGGGGAAAGAGATTACCCCAAAACAAGAAAGTATCATTCTTATCAAAGTAACCATTTTGAAGCTTGTTAAAACCAGTATTACTCATCACGGCTTATTTTTTCTATCCCCTGGCCTCTCCTTGATGAATTTCATTTGAAGCAACCACTTGTCATATACAATATGATTTCCTTTATGTTCAAGTATGCACAGGCATGCTCCTAGTTCACTTTTGTCCAGTGACCTTCAGTTTATGTCATCTACTGACATCAGTCCTATACTTGCCAGTCTCTGAAGCAGTCTTTCCACATATAGAATAAATTCAAAAGGCTCCTCTCATTCCTGCTGGTAAGTATTAACAAACTAGTCATACTCTTGCTGAATTTCCTCTGTTTTGTCAAATTCCCTATCCAGTCTCTAGAGGTATTCTAACATAGGAACCTCAGGATTCTGCATTTCCAGATAAAGATGCATATGAAATAAAAAATGGTACCCTCAAGTTTTCAACCTTTTCCATTTCAAATTATTCTCCTGCCCCTGCTCTCTTACATCAGAAGCATGTCCTATCCAGTTCTGGGATGGTTCTTCCCCTAGAGGGCATTAAAAACTCCTTGAGAAAGGTCTTAGCATTGACTAGGGGATACCATATATTTCCACTTGGAGGCTTTAGCATTCCCCCTATCATCAGCTGTCAGGGCAAGTGTTTTCTCCCTTTCTATCAGACTTCACATTCTATTTTCAATGAAGCTTCACCAAAATTCTTTCAAACCTTGCCTCTGTCTCTTCATCCATAGTGGGAACTTTAGTAACTAGTCTCCAGACATCCCCCTCAACTTTGCTTTTTGGAGATGTTGGAATATGCCTCTGTTTCTTATTATTTACATTTAAAATGTGAAAGATCAGTTATTTAAACCCAGGTAATCTGACTTCAATTCTAGTGTTCAGACATGCAGTGTTTGGGGATGAAGTTATCAGGGAAATATCACTATTCTACTCACAAAGGAAAAGGAATTATAATTGTTGTTTTTGCTATCATAGACTCAAGTATTATGCTAAATGCAAATCCATGGCTATTCCTAATGAAGTAATTGAGGCAAACTTTATGATTCTACATAATAGAAATCACTTTCTTTGCCTTCTCAAAATTGACATTTTCTTGGTCTCTCTCTCAAGCCAGCAGGGTGATCAGAAGCCAATAGAAGGGAACCCAACAGAGATAAGAACAGGGTAGTTTGCATGGGCAGGAAAATCCAACAGTTCAAGTACTTCAATACTTCAAGAATCTATATTTTCCTCAATGGGGAAGGATTCTCTTTCCATCAATGAAATATCACAACCTTTCCATGACTTTGTGAATCGCTGTGACAAGGGAAAAAATCATTGCTCTAGGCCCAAACTTTCTAAGAAAGGCTGCCCAGTCCTGAATAAAACTGATTCTCAGAGGACAGATGCATGGCTTGTTGTTGAGCCAATACTGGAAGCCTTTTCCACATGGCAGAATCTTCCAAAGTAGACTCTCCATGGTCTCAAAGAACCCTGGGTAACCCCAATGCCATGATGAGGCATTTGGGAAAGGAAGTAAGTCAAGGAACTTTTTCAAAAACTCAACCCTGGAAGCCTTCCCAACATGGCCCAACATGACAGAATCTTCCAAAATGGGAAAACTCCATATAGATTTGGAGAACCCCAGAGTCACCTCAAAGTCATAATGAGGCATCAGGAAAGGATATGAGTCAAGAAACTGATCAAAAGTAAGGGGAATAAAGAGTGTAATGGAAAAATTCTTCAATTCTAATCAATTTAACAAAGCTTTATTCATTATTTCTTATATGCAAGATCCTATACTCAGTTCAAGAAATACAAAGATAAAAATGAATCAATTCCTTTTCTTAAGGAGCTTACAAGCTACTATGTGGAATGCATACAACACATATAGCCATGCACCAGAAAAATCTGATAAGGACAAAGGAAAAGCAATATGATGCAAGAAAATTGGAGGAGGAGGAAGAATCTTGTGTGACAGAGTATAAAAAATCCTAGATTAGGAATGAAAACATTTAAGTTTGAATCCTGGATTGGCAACTCCCTTCCATATGTGTGAACCTGAATTTCCTCCTGGTCAAATTATTTGGATTGGTGGATATAGAATTTGCTGAAGCAGGGTCTCTAAGATTCTTTTTAACTCTAAATTTATGTTCCAAAGATATTTAGAGGCAAAATATTCCCAAGGTTCAGAGCCATACTACAATGTTGTAGTGTGCTTCAAAAAGCCAAGATCACACTGGGCTCCATCCAAAGAAGTATGGACCATGTAAACATTCTGAAATAACCTGAATCCTTAATTCACTACGAATCTCCAGCACTAAACCTTTCAAGTTATGAGAAAAGTGCAGAAGAATTTGAGGGACATAAAGGTAGAGTGGATAATGAGAGTGACTGAGAGGCAGTATAACTCAGTGGAAAGAACAGTGGATTTAGGAGACAGAAATCTAGATCAAGGTCCATTTACCAGCCATATAATTTTAGGCTAATCACTTCAAATCTCTAAGACTCAGTTTCTCCACATTTAAAATAGCAATTAGATAATCCTTCTTTTTCTTTCACAGGGGCATTATAAGGTAAGAGCTTTGAAAACTCTAAAACACTCTTGGATTTCATCTAGAGAAAATCCCTCTACTAATAGCACAATTATTCACAATTTATAAGCTTAGAAAATTGTCTGAGGCACTGAGAAGTGACTTGCCCAGGATCACACAGTCAGCACCCATCACAACTGAGACTAGAAAGGAAGTCTTCCTGATGCTGAAGCTAATTCCCTCTTCACAGCTTCTCTGAAGTTCTAGCTAATAATAATCATAACTAATATATATACATATATATATATTCCAGATACTCTACTAAGACCCTTACAAATGAATATTATGTCATTTGATCTTTAGAATCAAATGGGAGGTAGGAAATATTATTCTCATTTTACAGTTTCAAGCAAAGTAAGGAAAACAGGCTAATTGACTTGCCCCAAGTCACACAGCCAGTAAGTGGCTGAGGTCAGTTTTGAACTCAGGTCTTCTTGACTCCATGCTATCCCCCCACAACCCCATGTCTTTCACTCCTCACCTCTTGTACAAAGGCAAAACTTGTGGCCTCATATCCTTGGACCTTCCTACTTTTTTCTAGCACACTCAGCTTTCTCCTGATCAAGACCATTCTTATTCATCTGCCACTCTGCCCAAATCTCTCCTGACATGTTGGAGTTTCTAAATACCTTATTACCCTTCCACCAATTGTAAACAACAGCTCTTTTTCCTGATTGCTCTTCTGACACTATCCCAATATCCTGAAATTTTTCACAGAGCTGAAGTGCAAGCACTTTGCAAATTGTTATTATTGTTAGTCCTTCATTTTCCTTTTTTGAAACCTCTATCTTCCATCATTGAATCAATATTTTGTATTGGCTCCAAGGCAGAAGAGTGGTAAGGGCTAGGTAATGTGGGTTAAGTGACTTGTCCAGGGTCACATAGCTAGGGAGTGTCTGAGGCTAGATTTGAACTCAGGACCTTCCATCTCTAGACTTGGCTCTCAATCCACTGAGCCACCTACCTGCCCCCTTTTCCTTTGGTTTCAAAGAGGATCAATTACATTATTGGGTGATGTCTTGACTTGAGAGTGGTTTAGATTTAAGTAAGCTAATGTGGTACAAAGTTATTAGCCTCTCTCTTCCACAGTTATCAAATTCCAGTGCAAGGCAGAAGTCAAGATAACTTGCAAATTGTAAATGTTATTGAAATATGATCTCTTATTATAATCGAAGGACAATAAATCAAACCTATAATTTCCAGCTAAATAGGCTGAGTTTGAAGGGACTGTGTAAGTTCAGAGAGCTGGCCTTGGAGTCCCAAGACCTGGGTTTGAAACTCAGTTTTCACCTCCACCACTAACTAGCTATGTGACCTTAGACAAGTCATATCTTTCGAACCTTAATTTTCTCACTTCAAAAATGGGGTTAACCAATGCTACATGTATAACCCAGTGGAATTGCTTGTCAGCTCTGGGAGGAGGGAGGGAAGAGGGGTGGTAAAGATCATGAATCATGTAACCATAGAAAAATATTCTAAATAAATAATTTTTAAATGGGGTTAATAATCCCCCCTAAGGCACCTTCAAAATCTAGATCAATGGTCTTATCATCAATCACACAGAATAGCTTAAGAATGCACATTATAAACTCACGAGTGCCGTACATATGGGTTATTGTTTTACTTACACTTAGCAAAGAAGGTTTGGTAGCAATCTGATAGCATATACTCCTACTAATCCCCTACTAATCCCCCTAGTCTCCCCAAATATGTGTCCTTAGAATATGCCAGGCCTAATTGTGATATCTCTTGGTGACGGAATATTATTGTGCTGAAAGCAATAATGAACTGGAGGAATTCCATGTGAACTGGAATGACCTCCAGAAAGTGATGCAGAGTGAAAGGAGCAGAGCCAGAAGAACATGATACATAGAGACTAATACACTGTGGTAAAGTAGAATGTAATAGACTTCTGTACTAGCAGCAATGCAATGATCCAGGACAATTCTGAAGGAATTATGGAAAGAAACACTACCCACATCCAGAGAAAGAACTGTGGGAGCAGAAACACAGAAGGAAAACAACTGCTTGATCACATGGCTCGATGGGGATATGATTGGGGATATAGACACTAAGTGATCACCCTAATGCAAATATTAATAATATGGAAATGGGTCTTGATCAATGACACATGTAAAACCGAGTGGAATTGCTTGTTGGATATGGGAGGGGAATAAGAAGAGGGGAGAGAAAGAACATGAATGATGTAACCATAGCAAAATATTCTTAATTAATTAATTAATTAGAATTTTTCAGGTCACAACAAAAAGAATATGCCAGACCTATTTCTTTTTTTTTTTAAACCCTTACCTTCTGTCTTGGAATCAATACTGCGTATTGGGTCCAAGACAGAAGAGTGTTAAGAGATAGGCAATGGGGGTCAAGTGACTTGCCCAGGGTCACATAGCTGAGAAGTGGCTAAGGCCAGATTTGAACCTAGGACCTCCCCTCTCTAGGCCTGACTCTCATTCCACTGAGCCACCCAGCTGCCCCTGCCTATTTCTATTTTAAATCCTTTGAGCATGGTTTTCCCCAACTGAAAATCTTTCTCCCTCCTTCAGATACTTTGAGATTATTTTTGTTTGTCTGCTGGATCACAAAACATACTGGTGGGACCCATTTAAGAAAATTCTGTATGTGAAAATCTTAATGTACCAAATAAACTGGGGGAGCGAAAGAAAAGGTAGTAATATTACAAGTTCTTTGCTCTACTTTGCTCCATCAGAGAGGGAGGGCAGAGTCTAGAAAGGTAGCAGCCCATACCATTAATGATCCCTGTAGTTTTTCATATAAGAATTTAATTTAATAAGAATTTATTAGGTACCTACTATGTGCTGAGTATGTGTTTGATAAACATACAAGGAAAGGCAAAAAAATAATCTCTGCTCTCAAGGAGCCCGTAGTCTAATGGAGCAGACAACATGCAAAGAGTATATGTAAAAGCCAGAGATATATATAGGATAATTTGGCGATAATCAACAGAGAGAAGGCATGAGAATTAAAGGAGATGAGGAGAGGATTGACATAAAAGTGGGGTTTTAGCTTGGACAGGAAAGAAGCCAGGGATGCCAGGCAGCAAAGGTGAGGAGGGAGAGAATTCTAGCCCCTTGCCCAATGTGAGGTCATCTGTAAATGATTTCTGAAAGCACCAAGATTCCAAGTCTTGAATTGGTGCATCTTAACCTGATCCTTATACTCTGGTTGAAGGGCCAATTAACCTGGAAGAAAGAGAATTTTTAAAGAATCAGGTAAAATCTCATGTCAGTTCTACAGAGCTCTGGAGTCTCTAGTCACCTGGATGGTCTCCCCTATATGTGTTATCCCTTGTGTGTCTCCGGAGAGAGTCTTACACAATGGCCTGAGCCATTGGGCAAAGATACCATAAAGATATGTGCCATAAGGCCAGCCATAGATAGGACCCACTCAATACCTTCCAATACCTTATTCTCTCAAGCAGGCAAGTCATCTAGGTCCTAGACAGCTTGTCGTTATTGTTCAGTCTATCCACAGTGGTTTAGGTGCCTGGTGTCACAGGAACTACTCTTTCCTTCAGGAAGCCTTCCCTGACTACTGCAGCCCAACATAGTCAGGGAAGGCTTCCTGGAGGAAAAAGTAGGACTTACATGAGCTGAAGAAAGAAGAAATGAACAACACAATCTGATAGAAAGAGTCTTGTGCTCTTGGTCAAGTCATAGCTCTATAACATGGTAGACTGTTAGTTTTAGCAAGTTATTGCATTGCTCTAAACCTCAGAGGATGCGGAACTGGGAGGGGCCTTCAGAATCATCTGTTCTGGGTGTTCTTAACCTTTTAGTGTCATCAGTCCCTTTGGCATTCTCAGGAAGCCTTTTCAGAATGATTTTATGTATTTTATAATATAGCATATATAACATGTAAATATGGGAAAATATTCCAAATAAAAATGAAAAAAATTAAAATAGCATATATAAGACTACAAAGGAAGCCAACTGTATTGAACAATAGTCCAGAAAATATTAAAAGAATCCAGGATCTAGGTGGCAGTTAGGTGGCGTAGTGGATAGAGCCAAATCCAGAGACAGGAGTTCCCAGGTTCAAATCTGATACTTCCTAGTGATGTGATCCTGGGCAAGTCACTTGACTCCAATTGCCTAGCCCTTACTGCTCTTCTGCCTTGGAGTCAGTACACAGTGTTGGTTTTTTTTTAATTAATTAATTTTTTAAAAGAACTCTGGATCCAGTCCTATTCCATTATTATACAAATGAAAAAAGGTAGATCTAGAATAAAGAACTAACTTATCCAAGTTACATAGGTATCAAAAAGCAGAATCTAGGTCTTCTGAACTCAAATCCAATTTCTTTTCCAAGGTCACCTAAATAATTAGTATTAGGAACTATAATTGGGAATCCCAGAATTTGAGAGCTGGCTACAAGTCTCTTGATTCCAGAGTTGAACATGTCTTTGATTCTCCTAAACAACAACAACAATATCCTATCAGAGTTCAAAGCCAGGAAGATTCATTATTTACCCAAAATATCATCCATCCCTATCAACTTCCTCCTCAGAGTGAACTGCCATAAAGAATATATGTGGAAAATTCACAGCTATCTTCTGTTTCCTGGCAACTGCTGAAACATGGATTCTCTGGGACTTCTTCGTCTCCATCTGGGGTCAATCTCCTTTACCCCCTGAGGTTTTGCTAATGATAAGTAATAGATAAGTAGCCACTGGCATGTATGATTCCTCCTATTGCCCTTTTTCAAAAATCTCATTATTATTTGCATTCACCCTTAATGTTCTTTTGGCATTGCTCTTCCCATCCTAGGGAGGGGTTCCCATCACAGAGCATCCCAGTTAGGAATTGTAGACTCTAAACTAAAAAAGGGGGGGGGGATTTTCTAGACTTCATTTTATCACTTACTATCCATACATATTTGAGCAGATTATATAGTCATGGATGTAAATGGAACCTTAAAATATAATAGTGCTTCTTTATCTATGAAGATATAATCAAGTGACATATTTGTCTACTACTTGCCAGACAATGCACTTGACAATGAATGCAATTACAAAAAGTGAAACAGTCTCTACTGGCATGGAGTTACAATCTTATGGAATTTAATGCATCAAATGTAGGATTTCAGAATCATCTACGGGCCAGAGATTCTTAATCTGGAGCCCATAGACCCTACCGCCCAGAGATTCTTAATCTGGAGTCCATAGATCCTACTGGCCAGAGAGTCTTAATCTAGAGTCCATAGACCCTATTGGCCAGAGATTCTTAATCTAGAGTCCATAGACCCTATTGGCCAGAGATTCTTCATCTAGAGTCCATAGACCCTATTGGCCAGAGATTCTTAATCTAGAGTCCATAGAACCTTCTCCCCAGGGATCCAGAGACAAATTCTAGGAGATCCATGAACCTAGATGGAAAAAGTATATCTTTATTTTCACTAGCCTTTGATTTCCTCTGGAATCTGGGAAATTCTGAAAAGTTTAAGGACATTAGTGGGATTGTAATTTCCTACTGCTGATTGAATCAGAACTGAAGATTTGGGAAATGAAGTAGCTATGAAGATAACATCTGAGGATGTGATTTATTTAGAGTGGCTTAATACATAAAAAGAATGGCACACACACAAAGTCAGGAGACTTCTGTTCATTTGTCTCAGTCATGTCCAACTCTTTGTGACCCTTTTTGGTGTTTTCTTGGCAAATATACTAGAATGGTTTTTTATTTCCTTCTCTAACTCATTTTATAGATGAAGAAACTGAGGCAAACAGTGTTAAATGATTTACCGAAGGTCATAAAACTAGTAAGCATTTGAGGCCAGATTTCAGGAAGATGAGTCTTCCTGACTCCAGGCCTAGCATTCTATCTACTGTGTCACAAGCATTCCTTCCCTTTATTTAGAGAAGAAAAATAAAAACCCAGAACTATTAGGTGACCTGTTCATTATTACACAGCAAGTTTGTAATATAAGCAGGATACATTTTGAAAAAGGTGGCACTTAATCCCTCTGGGCCTCAATTTTCCTGTGTGTCTTATGGGGCTGAGACAATAGTCCCCTGTCTTAGCACTCTTGCAGGGTTAGTATATTGATCAAATAAGAGCTATCTTTTAATTTTTGAATGAATTAATCAAATCCATTTCATCCTGATCATATATCCAAGAGCTGTGAAAGTCCTGTGATTCAGTCTCTTTTCTTCTAAATTGAAATTTGGCCAATGAGAGCCCCACCTCCCCTCTGCCTGGGGCTGGCTACATCAATAGTACAGTACTGGGTCACTACATTTCAGGAAAGACATTGATAAGCCAAATGGGATTCAGAGGAGGAGAGTTAGGAGGATGAAGGACTTCAAGTTGGTGCCATATACTTAGTGTAAGGGGGTTGGCTTATCACCAAACTAAATTCAGAAAAGGGATCATAAAAAATACTAAAACTGAAATAATTCTCCCACCAAGAGAGCCCTTTATAAGGTGTGAATTAGTTCCTCAAGTAAATTAGAATAGGAGCAATGTGATAGGATGGAAAATAATTGGCCATTCTTCTGGTTGACCCTTAAACATCTGTCTCTTATACCTAGTTCATATTACTTGCCTTCCTGGGGAGGAAGCTGAGGGAAGAGAGAGAGAACATGGATTACAAAAAAGCCAGAAAACAACTATTAAAAATTGTATCTATATGTAAAAAAAGATAACTAAGTTTTGCTTAAATATTTTTTTAAAGTCTGTCTCTTGAACCCAGGAGGTAAATTAAAAGATGGACATAACTTTCAAATAAAAAAGGGATGAGTGGGAGAAGGGAGAAAAGGGAAGCTAGAAGAAGTCACTTGGACATGGGCAAGCAGGAACACAGGCAGAGGTGGCCACTATAAAGAAAGGTTCCAGAACTCTGAATGAGAGACTGCTCAGGTTTATTGAGTTGTTGTTTGTCCATCATTTTCAAAGAGGATCAACATGGGGTGATGATGTGACTAGTGGATTTAAGGGAGGCAGAGTTACACAAAGTCATCAGCCTCACTCCCTCTTTGAGTCACTAAAGTCCAATGGCAAGGCAAAAGTCAAGACAACTGATTTATTGAGTACTAGATATGTCAGATATAATATGTTGCCAAAAACCATAATCCCTATGGACTACAAACCCCAAAAGAATAATCAGGTATTTTCTAAATTCTTTTTCCATTGGGTTCTACTTTCCTCAAACACCTTTAGTGGCTCCTCATTGACTACCGAGTAGAAAAAAAATTTTTTTTTGGCTTGGTATTCAAGGCCCTCCACAAAGTACCACTACATTATCTTTCCAGCTTTGTCTCCTATTATTCCTTTCCATAAACTTTATCCATCTTTTGCCTTCACACAGGCTATCCCCAAAACCTATAATAATTCTCTCCCTACCTCTGCCTCTTAGATTCCCTAATTCCCTTCAAAACTCAATTTCAGCATCGCGTTCTGATGAGATTTCTAGTACCTTCTTCCCTCTGCCCCAAAATACTTTGCATTTATTTTTTGACTAAACAGGCACATGTTATCTCCCCAGATAGAGTGAATGCAAGCTTCTAAAAGGCAGGAACTACTTTAGTTTGGGGGAACAGGAAAACAGTTCTTTTTGTCATCAGAGTCAAACATAGTATCTAGAAAATAGTAGATGCTTTAAAAAATACTTAATTGATCCTGCAGCCAGTTGTATTATCTACTATCCCCTCTACATACCTCATCTTTTCCCTTCTGCCTTTAATGGCTTGCTAAATCCTTTTATTTTATGTAATATTTCTTGTAAAATCAATTCACAGTGCTAGATGGGCATACGTTACATTTAGAATTACGTGAGTATACATCCCTCCCCAGAATCCTTGAATTGTAAGTGACAGGAGGGGTTTCCTTGTTTCCCAAAGGCTATGTCAATAGTCCCCCATTCCTAGCATGCTCTGAGAAGCTAGAGAGGTTTTGACTATGAGCACAGCTGGCAGATTAAATGAAATCTGGCACATAGCTTCTTAAACAAGACCTGTAATCATTCAGAGTTCACGCTAACTACCCACGTAGGATAGTGATGCTACAAAGCTACAAGTCACAGAACAGCACAGCCATGAAAGAAAAAGTTGTGGGTTCCCCCCACCCCAAAAGGCAATGGAAAACGCATGACAGGAAAGAGCAGGCTGCCATATATCACTGGTGAATGATTTCACCAAAGTGGCAAAAAGGCTGTTGTCCTCAGTGGTATGATCAGGAAAACCAGCCAGTCATAGCCCACATAGTCCATTGGCACACACTCAATGTCAAGCGCTCCAGGGGAAGACTCAGACCTTCCGGTGGAAGAGAGGATGTCAGGCAGGGGTCTGGGCAGGCTGAGAAGGCAGGAAGGGGTAGCAATCGCTAACACCGTGTTAAGATCGCAGCTGCACTGTCATATTTAAGAACAGCCAGCGCTTCTCTAAACTGTTATATAGAATTATCGCGTGAAATTAACCCCAGACACAACCCCTATCTGGGGTATGAATCTCCTTTACAATATCCCTAATGAGTGATTATCCAGACTTGATTTGAACATCTCCAGCGACAGGGAACTAATGACCTTACCAGGCAGCTCATTCTATCATTGAAAAGCTTTCATTGTTGGGAATATCTTCCTTATTTCTAAATCAACTCTCTAGTCATTTCCATTCATTGGGCCTCTCTTGAGCCTATGGGACCAACAGAACAAAGTCTAATTCTACACAACAGTGCAAAGGAGATTTAAAAATTATGGTCAGCTTCCCATTCAGTCTTTTGGGTTCCAGGCTAGAAATGGTCAATCATGTGAGAAATAAAAAAGAGAGGTCATTTTGACTGGGTGCTTGTCTCTCTGCTTCCTCTGGAGAATTTATTATCTGTCACCTAACGTTACATCATTGCTTGTTGTTCTTTGTTCTCCAACAGGACCAAAATGATACCAATGGTTATGTCTTTTGACTTGTGCATAAATTGGATTTAAGTAAGAGAGAGCTACACGAAGTCATCTCCTTCACTCCCTCTTCCAGAGTCATCAGAGGCCAGTAGCAAGGCAAAAGGCAAGATGGCTGGTTATGGCTTGGGATATAGTGGATGACTTTAGCTTCTTCTTGTGTAACCAAGTCTTGGGTCACACAGATAGTAATCACATTCAGTTAACAGGTTCTTTCCATCCATCTCCAACAGAATATAAGCACCTTGTGGACAGAGACTGCTCTTTGCATATAATATGTGTTTAATAAATATTTGTTTTGTTGGATCACATTTTGCATCCTCATAGCAACCTAGCTAGGTGCACAAAGGAGAGAATGCCATGCCTAGAGTTGGGAAGACTCATCTTCCTAAGCTCAAATATGCTTCAGAAACTACCTATGTAACTTTTTTCTGGCCTCAGTTCTTTATATGAAAAATTAATTGGAGAAGAAAGGCAAATCACTCTAGTATCTTTACCATGAAAATCCCAAAAGTGGTCAGCAAGAGTCAGACATGACTGAATAACAGTAAAAACCCAGCAGAGAGCTTCTGACTCCTAGGGACTGATTCAAGCACATTGTTATGGAAATTCAAATAGCTATCTTTCTTCCTGCTTTTGAGAAAAATAGTACCATCATTCTTCCACCAGTAAAAGTTCCCAGCAACATTATTAAGTTAAGAATGTGGAAGATTGTGCTCCAGAGCTCCTAAAAGGAAAATTGCATGAGTTTTTCCTCCAATCATTGCATCTAACCTCCCTTTTGCAGGGGAGTGTAGGAAAATCAGTTCCCTCAGTCATCCAATTTCCAACATTTCTCACATGGAAGGAACTTCTCCCTCTCTGACTCTTAGAAAAGGGTCCAATTTCAGCAGTCCTTGGAAGTTTACAAAACATTTTCATCACAATTTCTTCAAGAGGTAGCTAGTTCAAATTTACTGGTTCCTTTTTTTCAGATAAGTAAACTGAGGATCAGAGAGGGGAAAGGGACTGGTCTTGAGGCCACAGCTAGCAAGGTGGTGTTAAAAACCAGATTCAGCTCAGCTGATTCCCAGTCCTACAATCATGCTTTTTATCCTTAGCCCCTATCAGAGAGAAGGAACAAATATTGATTAAGTGCCTACTATGTGCCAGGCACTGTACTAAGAGTTTTACAAATATTACCTTGTGTGATCCTTGTATAATGCCAGGCACATAGTAGATGTTTAATCAATATTCATTGATTACATCTACTATAACACAACTGCTGCCCTTCTACTTGGATTTTTACATTTTGAGTTATTACTCCCTGGAGTCTGGCATTATAGTGGTTACAATGCTAGAACTGGAGTCAGGAAGACTGGAGGTCAAGTCTGGCTTCAGACATTTGCTAGCTATGTGACCTAGTGAAAGTCACTTAGCCTCTGTTTACCTCAGTTTTCTCACCTGTAAAATGAAGATAATAATAGCACTTAACCTTTAACATTGGGACAGTCAGATGAGAAGAAAAAAAATGTAAGCACCTTGCACAGTATCTGGCACATAGCAGATGCTATGAAAATATGCAGTCCTTCCCCCTTTCTTTCCTCTGTGGAAATTTTTTTCAAAAGAGAGCTTTAGTCCTCACCCTGAAGGAAGAGAACATACATAGCCAAGTATGACAAGACTGAACTTGACAGCTATGATGTAATTGATAGAAATAGCCATGGATTTGGTATTAGAAGACCTGGGATCAAGTTGTAGCTTTTATCTATGGCACCTGGGACCAGTCAGTCCCTTTCTTTGGTCCTCTCCACCTATAAAATAAGAGCCTTAAGACAAGCGTGATCTTTCAGATCTCTTCCAGCTCTGACATTCTGTTCTATCATTTAAATCCCCAAGATCTCTTCTATTCTTAGGACCTTCCAGGCTTTAATATTCTATGTCCCAAGGACTGCTCATCTTTAAGTATCCAAGAATTTCCCTAATCTCTGTCTTACTTATAAACTAGGGGGAAAGGAAATTACAAAGCACTGACACCAAGGCCCAGCAATGCCCCCAAATTAGTTACAGCAAAAAAAATAGATCTTGAAGTTTAGCCTTATATGGTGGGGAAGGTTTGGTAATTGTCTGTCAAGGAAAAATGGTGCCAGCTTGCTTTTAATGTGCTCCAGCCTCTTTCAGTGCCTTATACTTAATAGACAGTTATGCTTGACTGAATTGGACCTACCTTGGCCTTGCTTTTCAATGAATCCTCCCAAAGGACCCCTCTAAGCAATAAAAATGGTCTCTCTCCCTTTTTATGCCCCATTCCCATCCCCAGTGCTCCCTGAAATACCTCTGGCTTTCCAAGTCCCCTCTCCCACTGTCCATGGGCAGTGTCCATCCAAGATCTCTCACTTCAACTTCCCTCTCCAATCCTTCTTCCTCCTTTGGGATGAATCCTTCATGGAACTCCTTTCCATCGTGAGAAAAATGCTTTTAACTCAATCAGACTGAACTGCAAATGACATACAATGATTTAATGTGCTTCCCTGTTAGCGAAGCCACTGAGCAGTCATGGAAAAAGAACTGAATAGAAACCTAAAGTCTGGGGTTCAGTGTCTGACTGCAGTTCCAACTTAAAGACAAGTAACTTTGGGCAAAGGCAAAAGAGGAAAGTAAGATGGTATAGTGAATGATGTGCTGGGGCTGGAGTCAGGAACTCTCTTTCTGAGTTCAAATCCAGTTTCAGAAACTTACTAGCTATGTGACCCTGGATAAGTCATTTAACTGTGTTTGCTTTAGTTTCCTCATCCATAAAATGAGCCAGAGGAGGAAACAAGAAACCACTCCAATGTCTTTGCCAAGAAAATACCAAATGGGGTCATGAAAAGTTGGGACCAACTGAAAATAACTGAATAAAAACAAACTTTTGATAAGACATTTCATCTCTATAAGCCTCAGTTTCTCCATTTGTAAAAATCTGGAAGGAATTCATCTAATTTAACCTTCTAATTTTATAGATGAGGAAACTGAGGCCATGGGAAATTAAGTGACTGGCCACATAGGAAATAAATGGCAGGGGTGGGATTTGAACTCAAGTCCTCTTACTCTTGAGCTAGTACTTTTATATTATATCATGCTGCATCTACATAATCTTCCTTATGGGGTTGTTATGAGAAAATCCCTTTGGAAAATGTCACTACATGAATGTGGGTTATTATTGTAATTAGTAGAGGGCATAATATTCATGTTTTCCAAATGAGATTTGGAAATTACACACATGGTGTATTATTGGTCCCTTCCCCTCCCCCAGGAAGTTTTTGAGCTTTCACTGCCATACATGAGACTTGATTTATCATAAGGTGGATTCCTAGGCCAATAAAGGTTAAGATTTGCCCTCTTCTTTGCCTCACTCTCAGCTCCTAATCCATTCAGTTTCAAGTCCTGTCAAGTCTGACTTGTACCCAAAAAAACTGAACATAATCCTTCAGGGGGAAAAATCAGTATTCAATGAAATAGAAGACTTTCAGACATTCTTGATGAAAAGATCAGAGTTGAATGGAAAATTTGACTCTCAAAAACAAGATTCAGGAAAGTATTAAAAGGTAAACAGGCAAAAGAAATTAAAAGATATATCCACATAGGAAGATGATTCTTAAAACTCCAAAGAACTTTATAATTATTAGGGTATTTAAAAGGAGTATACACAGAAAAAAGGCAAAGGAGTGAATTAAATATAATGGGATGATATTTTAAAATTAAATTAAGGCATAAGAAAGAGGGATGCATTGGGAGGAGGGAAAGGGGAAAATAGAATGGAATGAATTATTACAAATAAAAGAAATACGAAAAAGCTTTTATACTAGAAAGGAACATAGAGGAGATTGGGAGAGTAACACATGAAACTTGCTCTCATTAGAATTGGCTCAATGAGGGAAGAACATACACAATCAATTGGGTATAGAAATCTATCTTATCCTTCAGGAAAGTAGGAGGGGAAGGAAATAAGAGCAGGGGGATGGGGCTGATAGAAAAAGGGGGAAACTATGGGAGGTGCTGGTCAGGAACTAAAAAGGGGTAAATAGGATAGAAAGTAAGAAACAGTAATCATAATATGCATACATTTTTGCAAGTCTCTCTAATAAAGGTCTTATTTCTTAAAAAGTTAGACAAATGAGTCAAATGTATAAGAATACAAGTCATTCCCCAAATGAAAAATGATGAAAGAAAAGGAATAGGGATTTCTAGGCCAAATTATTTATAGCTCTCTATAGTCATGCAAAAAAGTTCTAAATCACTACTAATTAGTGAAATGCAAATTAAAACAGCTCTGAGATACTATCCCACATCTATCAGTTTGGAGATTATGGAAGAAAAGGAAAATAACAAAACAGAGAGGGGATATGAGAAAAATGAGACACTAATGCACTGTTGGGAGAGTTGTGAACTGATCCAATCATTCCTGAGAGAAATTTAGATCTATGCAAAGGACCATAAAACACTAATACTGTAATATTAAAATTAATATTATGCCAAATGTAATATTGAAAAATGTAATATTTGTTTTAAGAAAAGATTTTTGTGGTTGCCATTTATAAAATAATTAACCTTTAAGTCACGAGGATGATAGTAGCTTTTAAAAATTTAATTTTAATATATAGCCTAAGAAAGAAATAAGGAGGGAAGGAAATAGAAAAATATTTCAGAGCCTACCACCCTAATCTTATCAGCCCACCAGAGTGTCTTCCACCTCAGCCACAACACCAAATCACAGAAAGACTCCCAGCTAAAGACCTCCCGAGAAGAACCTGATCTCCTCTATGGTCTCATTTTTTATAGTCCTCTTTCTCTGCATCACTTCTTCTCCCTCTGAGCTGTCTATCATATCTCAGGAACCAATCAAAGTCTCTCTATTTGGAGCATAACAGAAAAACTAATGGGCTGGTTTGGATGAGTAGAAAGTTCATGACCTGGGAGGAAGGGGTTCCCTTTACACAGACCCTCTAATCCAGCAACACCATTATTAGATTTGAATCCCAGAGATAAAAAAAGGGAAAGGACATATAGGTTACAAAGATATTTAAAATGATTCTTTTTTGTGAGAACAAAGAACTGAAAAGTGAGAGGATACCCATCAACTGGGGAATGACTGAGCAAATTATAGCATATGGTTGTGATGAATAACTGTGAATGTCTTAGCTATTATCACCAATACAATGATATAAAAGAATCCCAAGGGATTTATGATAAAAATAATTATATCAGCTTCCAGAGAAGGAAATGATGGAGTCTGAATCCAGATCAAAGCAAACTTTTTCACTTTTTTATTAATTTATTTTTGTTCAACTTTTCTTCCACAAAAATATTAATATGAAAAAACGTTTTACTTGATTGCACATGCAAAATCTATATAAAATTGCTTAGCACTTAAGAGGGGATAATTTGAGACTTAAAATTGTCTTTTGGATATTAAAAATTGTAACTGGGGAAAAATAAATTAAATTTAGAAAAAGAAGTGAGGAAGATAGGGTAATATCTTCTTTCATTTGTATCTCCCCATGATTCACACAGGTGCTAGCACACAAGTAGTAATTAATAAATGTTACTTGAATTGAATTTTCTATATACTTGTTAAACTACTTCGATGACTTTCCAATCTCTACCTTTTGAGATGAAGATCATAACCCATCCATATGTCTGCCCATTCTATCTGATTCTCTCTCTCTCTCTCTCTCTCTCTCTCTCTCTCTCTCTCTCTCTCTCTCTCTCTCTCTCTCTCTCTTTCTCTCAGGTGGAGCTTCAATGGGACACTCTATTTAGCATGAGCTCTGGTGAAGATTCTTGGTGGTCTTGGACTTGTGTGCACTGAAGGTTCTTGGTGGTTTTTTCAACATTTTTTTCAGCGTCTCCTGGCTCTTCGGATTTTGGCTTCCTGATTAGGACCTTGGATTCTGGTGAGATTTGCTTTCAGATTCACATTCATAATCTGGAGGAACTAGGATTAAGAATTAGGGTATTTGTAGCTAGGTGATTTTTCCTATATTTCCCACTTTAATATCTCTACCCTGCTGTAATAAAGCTACTAAAGCTCCTGAGAGAGAGAGAGAGAGAGAGAGAGAGAGAGAGAGAGAGAGAGAGAGAGAGAGAGAGAGAGAGAGAAGATAAACAAGAAAATAGGATGAAAGGAAATACAGTTAATAATCATAGCAGGAGCTCATCCATAAAACAGAAGCAGACAGCAAAATGGATTAGAAACCAGAATCCAGCAATATGTCATTTATAAGAGACATGCTTGAAACAGAAAGACACATAGAGTTAAAATAGAAGGCTAGAGTGGAATCTTCTACTATGCTTCAGCTAAAGTAAGAAAAAAAAAGCAAGGACAATATAATCTCAGGCAAAACAAAAGCAAAAATTTACCTAATTAAAATAGAGATAATCAGGGAAACCACTATAAACTAAAAGCCACTATAAACAATAGGGGCAGTTAGGGAGCAATGAATAGAATTCCAGGCCCAGAGTCAAGAAGACTTATCTTCCTGAGTTCAAATCTGGTCTCAGACACTTGCTAGCTATATAACCCTGAACAAGTCACTTAACACTGTTTCCCTCAGTTTTTACATCAATAAAATAAGCTGGAGAAGGCAATGACAAATGATTCCAGTGTCTTTGACAAGAAAATCCCAAATCGTGTGACAAAGAGTCAGACATGGCTGGATAGCACTAACAACCATAAACATTAAGTAATACAAAAAAAAAATTACAGCAAGTTTCTCTGATAAAGGCCTCCTTTCTCAAAAATATAGGGAACTGAGTCGGTGTTATAAAAATAAAAGTCATTCTCCAATTGATAAATAGCCAAAGGCTATGAACAAGCTTATTTCAGAAGAAATCAAAGCTATATATAGTCAGGAGAAAAAAATGCTCTAAAATTTCATTGTTGATTAGAAAAATGCAAATTAAAACAACTCTGAGGTACCACTTCATACCTATCAAAAATAACCAGTGCTAGAGGGGATGAGGAAAAATAGGTACACTAATATACTGTTAGTGGAATTGTGAACTGACCCAAACATTCAGGAAAATAATTTGAAACCATGCTCAAAGGACTATAAAGCTGAACATAATCTTTGATCCAGAAATACCACTACTAAATTCTATTCTCCAAAGAGAATAAAGAAAAAGGAAAAGGACCTTTCTGTATAAAAATATTTATAGCAGCTCTTTTTGTGGTGGCAAAGAATTAGAAATTGAGAGGATGCTCTTCAGTTGAGGAATGACTAAACAAATGATTGTGACTGTACTATTATATCCTAAGAAATTATGAGGAGGCGGTTTGGGGTGGGGGAACTGTGGGAAGACAATAAGAGAACAGATAAAAATCTGAGACTCCTCTTTTGACCCCTTTTGTGATCATTGTGATTTCTTGTTGAAAAGCATTGTGGCCTTATTGAAAAGCTTTAAGTTCCTAGCAAACCTGAATTTAAAGGGTTAACACTGTTCCCCTTTAACCAGGAATGCTGCTGTTTGGTATAGCCAAGGACAAAACCTTAGCAGGGGCAATTCAACCCTGAGAAAAATATTCCCTGACTTGGCTTTCTGATAAGAACCTATTCAAAATTCAGCCTCGGCCTTGGTCTATTCTGAAGCCAATGTTTTGTGTTTTGATGTGACATAATTTGTAATTTCTGCGCATCTGCAAAGTTTCGGGGAGGGGGTTCTTTTGTGTGAAATGAGTCTTGAAATATATATAATAAACTCCATGCTCCTGGAGCCAAAGCTGGAAGCATGAGGTAAAAGATCTTCATGTCCTGCTATTTCCTTATCAACTAAACTGTCCTTATCAGATTATCAGAGATGATAAAGAGATCTCAACAGGGAACATGGTAAGAACTGTATGAGCTGATACAAAATGAAGTGAAAAGAACCAAGGTTATGGTAATGTATCATTTGGTAATAGCAATGTTTTAATGATGATCAACTGTAAAAGAACTTGGCTATTCTAATCAATACAATTCCAAAGAAGTCATGATAAAAAAAAGTTATCTGCTTCCAGAGAGAATAATGATGTACAATTTAAAACATAATTTTCTTGGGTTTTTTTTGCTGTTCTTTTGTGATATGGCTACTATGGAAATACATTTTATACTATTTCACATATATTTTTTTTTATCCTGGGACTCCATTCTAGGAGCATAGGGCCACAACCAGTAGGCAATGGGTCACACAGTCGCTCAGGGTCACCCAGCTGGGAAGTGTCTGAGCCCGGATTTTGAACCTAGGACCTTTCGTCTCTAGGCCTGGCTCTCAATCCACTGAGCTAGCCCAGCTGCCCCTACTTTAGGTTGCAGTTTCTTTAGCAGATGTAGTTTTTACAGGGTGGGGTTGCTAGCCCCATGCCCAACCCTCCTCCTTTTTCATCCGAGCTAGGGACCATCCTTGGCCCAGGAGTGGTAAGGGTGGGCAATAGGGGTCAAGTGACTTGCCCAAGGTCACACAGCTGGAAGTGTCCGAGGCCGGACTTGAACCTAGGACCTCCAGTCTCTAGGCCTGGCTCTCAATCCACTGAGCCACCCAGCTGCCCCATTTCACATATATAATTGATATAATTTTGCTTTCCTTTTTAGTGGATGAGGTAGTGATGAAAGGGAAAGAGAGAATTTGGAACTCAAAATTTAAAAAGAAAAGAATATTAAAAATAAATGATAATTTTCTTAATAAAAAGTCCTTATTTGTACACACCCCATTGTGTACTAGCCCTTGCCTTCCTCTTTATGTCTTCTGTCTCAACTCTTTCGACAGATGAGTGAGGTCACAATGACTTTGAGCATCATTATTAGCCCTACCAAAGACTAAGTGATTAATCAATGCTTTTGCTGCTTCTGTAGCTCAAAGTCCAGGAATTATCATTGTATTAAGGCCCCAGAGACCCTTTATTCAAACTCTAGCTAAGCTACTTACTTCTCTCCCTCTGGGGCCCAGTTTCCCCAACTCTAAAATAGGAGCATGGAGCTGAATTTGAAATTATCTCTAAATCTCTACATCAGGGGTTTTAGCCTCTTTTTTTTTTTTTTTTTTTTTTGTCAAAGCCTTCTTTGGCAGTCTGGTGAAATCCATGGATCCCTTCTCCAAATTATGTTTTTAAATACATAAAAATAAAATATAAAGGATTACAAAGAAAACCAATTACATTGAAATACAACTCTCAAAATATTTTTTAAAAGAATAAGTTCACGGATTCCATATCTTGTGGTAGCTTGGTCAGTACAAGAGAAGAGAAATTCTGCAACCTATTAATTGCCCTTTATCAGCATTTGCCAAGGACTCCCCTGAAGATGAGACTGTCAGGGGGTGGAGAGGGAAATTTGATGATCCACCCCCCCTCTAACTTCACCCCAGCTTCCCGGAAACTAACATGGTAAATCTCTTCCTCTCCCACAGTTTTCAAATGGAATCCAAACACTTTCAATTAAATCTGCCTTTCTGCTCCAGACATTAGTAGGGCATTGGGTCCCCAAACAGACACATGCTGGGAGGCAGCATTCATATCCCCTGCTTAGAATTTTGCTGCAGGTCCCTTGCTGGGGGACCCACTGGGAGGAGAAATAGTATCAAATCTTATATGGGAGGCAGATGGATTTCATTTCAGAGCCTGACACATCTGGATCACCAGAAGAGGAAATAAATGACCTGCCTCTGACACTTTTATTAATTTGGTATCCTTGGATTATAATTAACATATAGACTCTCCTATATTGCCTGACCACAAGTGCCTCCTCACACACAGAGCAGGAGCATTTGCTGACACAGAAATTGTTTATGGGAATCTCCCTGGGGTAATTTATCTTTTTTCCCCAAACAGATTGGCTTCTGGCTGAGTGATGAAGAGAAGTCAGGCAACATCACTGTCAAACTGTCTCCTTTCAAGGGCTGCTGAAAGGAAAGTACTTTATAAACTTAAAAGGGCTATGGAAATAGCAGTGGAACAGAGGCAATTTGGCCTTTTGTCTTTGTGACCCTAATGCCTCTTCGGGCACATAATATATGCTTAAACAAATGCTTGTTGACTGAATGAATATTTGAATGAATGAATGAATTGAATCTCAGCCATTATCATTTGATAGGACAGGACTGAGGCCATGGACCTTCACAAGCATTCTGGGGCTTTTCAAGGGGGGAGTTACAGTAAAGGAAAATATTTCAACAGTCTCTAAAAAGTGGGCATTTGCTTTTCATTTTGGGAGCAATAGTTTAATCCAAGTGTCTTAACTAGACTCACAGATAACAATCATTACTCACATATATGTCCCCATGAATCTCTATAAATATAATTGACTATTCTAAACACAATCACCAACAGAATTACAAATTACTTCTTAAATATAATTTAATTGTAATTTAAAAGAATTACAAATTACTTCTTAAATATAATTTAATTGTAATTTAAAATGTTAGCTCATTTCTCCAAAACTCAGAGTTCTGGACATTTCAACTATTTGGAACATAGTCTTCAAAGCCATCATAAAATCTACATATTTTGTCCCCCAGAAAATTCCTTCAGTGTCTCTTTGTTCAGTCAATTCATTCTTATGTTTGATAGACTCAAAATATGTTTCATTTCTAAACCCACAACAAATTAGAACTAGAAAATTAGAAGTCAGAAAAGCAGCTCCCCTGGCTTTTTTTCCTCTGAGATCAGCTCCTTCACAGATATCAGTTCCTGGGGGACTCCATACTCTGCATTCTCAGTCTGAGGTTTTTACATTTTTTGGTTGTGTGTATATGCTTTCAAAAGAAGGAGAGGTTCTTTCCCTGGGGAAGAGATTCAAGGGTAGGGAGCAGCTGACAGATGAGATAGAAATTACAGTGATGCCATTCTTTCCCAGTGCCTAGAAGTAACTACTTACTAGTCAGGAAGAAGACTGAAAAGCAATTGGGAATTTTTTTTCAGTTAAAAAAATAAACAATTTTGAGAATAACAAAAACTCTGGAATTTAGAGGCTTGAGCTTATTATCAATTCTCTGGCCTCGGGAATGTCATTTCATCTTGGGAGACTCGGTTTCTTCTTTAGAAAAATGAACATGAAATCTGCCCTGCCTTCCTCACAAGATTGTTATGAGTCCAATGGTATGAAGTCGGTGTGTCTTTAATAAACTGAAGGATACTAAAGAATAGAAACTTCTTGAAATCAAGGACTATTTCATTTTTGCCTTTGTATCACCACATCTAGAAGAGTACCTAGCACTAATAAATGCTTGTGGATCGATTGAAATGTGAGATCTGATTCTACCGCTATTCTTCTGTGATCCTCTGACTATATGTGTGTATGTTCTCTAGTTTTAACTGTGATTTTCTGATTTCTATAAGTTCCCACGGCTCACCCACTAGAGCAATAAAAATTACTTATCATGTGGACCCATGTCAATAAAGCACAGCCATAAAATCCTGTTTGGACTGGCCAAGAACTCATTTGCTCTAAATCTAAGGGGAAAATATCAACTTAGTTTGCCTTCCTGGCTGCTCCTGAATTGTCTGCCCCAGGAGTCACAAAGACACTCATGAAATGTAAATTTCTTTTCAAAAGACTTAAGGCTTGCTTTCCCTCCTTCTCCATGTACCCTGATTTTTCTTATACATGTGTTGGGAAAGAGGAACTTCTAGGTTCCAAGGGACTTTCAAATCCATTGTTATAGTTATAGATTCATCAAATGTCAGCGCTAGAAGGAATAAGGACCTCAGAATTTTAGAAATGAAAGGGACCTTAGAATGTAAAATATGGAATATCAGAGAAGAGAGGGATCTGAGAACACAGAACGTGGAGTGCCAGAGAGAGGAGAAAGAGCAGAACATAAAACATGGAATGCCGGAAAAGGACCTCAGAATGTAGACTGTGAAATGTTTTGGCTGAGGTGGACTTCAGAAGGTAGAGCATAGAATATTAGGGCTTAGAGGGACTTTAGAGATTTCCAGTACAGCCTCCTCATCAGAAAGATAAAGTTGAAGCCCGGAGAGGAGAAGTGAATTGTCCCAGGTTACTCAGAGTGTTCATGGCAGAGTTAGAGCAACCAGGAATGGGAAGCATTTTGATCAATGAGGCAGTAAGGGCATAGCTATTGCCAATAATTGTAACTAGGACACCAACCTCTCTTCTGCTTTGGCTCTGGTTGTTTATAGCATAAAAGCTTGGAAAGAACTCACATTCCAGCTGTGATGGCTGACTGGGCTTTGGAGAGAGATAAGTCTATATTGTAGAACAGGGACAGTTGAGGGAATTGGGTTACCTGACCAGTTTTCTCTGTATCTCTGGGATCCATTAAAATCTACTGGTGAGTCTGGGGAAAGTGGGAGCTGCCTGAGGACTGGAGAACAGTTTATGCCAAATCAATGGCACTGATGCTCTGCTGAGAGGTCAGCAGGAGCATTTTCCTTGGTAACAGCTTTACCTTCTTAGTGTCTGTAATCTCAAATGCACTTACCAAAGGCCAGGGGATGCTCAGTAATTCCCTAAGAGACGGGGAGCATTCATATCCCAGAACTCCAGAAGTGCCCTCTTCCTGCCCACTCCTGGGCAATCATGTTCTATAACTGTGGTACCTTAGCTAATAGTCAATAGCTAACATTTATATAGCGCCCACTGTGCCAGGCAATTATCATTTCTTTTGATTCTCACAACAGCCCCATGAGGTAGGTGCTGTTATTAGCTCCATTTTGCAAATGAGAAAACTGAAGCAAACAAAGTGTCTGAGGCCAGATTTAAGTTTAGGTCTTCCTGACTCCAAGCCCAGTGGTAAATATACGGCACTGTCTAGATAACTTGAATACAGGTGCTAAGTGAGAGATGTCACAATTCAGGTATAATACATTTTAAAGAGGATGAGGCTGAAGAAGCATCACAGGTAGCTATAGTATATAAATCTCTTACCACCATCACCACCATCTCAATAGGGAGAGTTTCTTGATCTTGTTAACCAATTGGCCAAGCAAGATTAGGGCATTTGCTAGATTCAGCCTCTGGGCATGTTTGAGTAGTTATTGAGTAAATAAAATAACCAGAGAATTTAAACATAAGGTGTAAGAAAGAATGGGAACAAAGTTCATTTGGGATGCCATAGGATGAGAATAGGAAATGGGGGAATGAATGTATGGGGAAAGGGGAATGTGAACATGGATCATAAGTGCCCCCTTTGTGTTGAGTACTTATGATGTGGATTATAAGGACCAAGCAGAGAAAGACCATCTCTAAGTACAGAGGTCACAAGGACCCTGGATTCTAGACTGATCCCCATGAAATAATGACAGTAGACTTGGAATATCTAATACAAGAAAACTGGTTGATGTGTATAAATATATGGTTTCCCCATTCTGAATCCCCAATAATACTAACATGAAAAAAGGATATTCTTGGATAGGACAAGTGCAATTTGTTGGGAGAAGAGAGTATGGAGTGAGTCCCACTGACTTGAGGTAGCACTGGGGGCACCCTTTCCAGAAGCAGTCATAGGCCCCCTGCCTTGCGGTCAAGTCATAGGATAATCAATTTTGAATTATAAAGGAACCTAGAGACCATCTAACATGAATCCCATCCCTTCTCTTACATCACAGATAAGGAATTTGAATCCAAGAGAAGAGAAGTAACTTTCCCAAGACCATGTAAGTAGACCACTGTTTCTTATGTACCAGCTTGTAAGACCTTTAATAAGTGACATGGAACTATCGCTGGGCCTGGGGTGAAACACAAGCAGAATTCAATTCAATTTAACAAACATTTATTAAATAATCTTACTATACAGAAGGAATCTCCTAGGCAAATAAAAAACAAAATTAAAATGTCTCTTGCCTTCAGAGAATTTATAATCTCTTTCTACCCATTTCCAAACCATGCCTGCTTGCCCCTAATTACCCTCATCTCTTCACCTTTGGAAACTGGGATTCCACATTTTGAACCATCCTGGGCTCTGATGGGTGAGCTTTTGCCCTATCTTGCCCACATTTAAGCCTCTCTTCTAGGCCATTTGCAAAGCCCATCCTCTTAGTAGCTTCTTTACATGTGTTATCTTTCCCCCATTAAAAGGTAAGCTCCTTGAAGGCAGGGACTGTCTTTTTTTACTTATATTTGTATCTTGGACATTTAGCCCGGTGCCCAGCACATGGTAAATAATTTACCTATCTACAGCGAGTGGAGAAAGGTATAGTGTAACACAGAGATGCAATCAAGGCACTTACCCTTGCAAAACCTAACTGTAGAACTTCTGGCAGTTAGCCAGCTTTAGAATTCTGACAAAGGTCAGTTGGTCCCAGAAGCTTGTGAAGAGTGGATGGGCGAACTGGGCTCTGCCTTCGAGCTGAAACTTTGCCTTGAATCTGTGCTTTTGTCTTTGGATTTTTGGAGCTTAGCTGACTTCTCTGGACCTTCCCTGATCTTCCCTATATCATTCCCCTATTACCTTTCTGATTTCCTGTGGGCTTTGGGAGAAGGGTGGATTTTGGGGTTGTAGCAATTAGCCTTTGAGTATTTAGTTCCCCATAGACAAGTAGGGCTTACCCGTGAAACAAATTATCCTTTGCTTCATTGTTTAGTACTCCCTAACCTCGAGGGCAGCCAAACTTCCCCAGTCTGAGAGAGAGCAGGCTCTTTCTCAGTCCAAGCCATTCCTGTGACCCTCCCCGACCTTGAGCTTCTCCCTAGCTGCTGTTAGGGAAACCCTGGACTCCTCTCTCCTTGATACTTAACCCTGAAACTTTAATAAACTCCATTGTTACCTATTCAGACCCTTTGTTAAATCATTGTCTCAACAATAAGTGAGGGTTGAAGGAGGGAAGGAGTTATTCCTGAGGGAAGCTGGAGGCGGCCATCTTGGGAGGAAGTAGTTGTCTCTATACTTCCTCCTGGAAACTCTTCAGTTTCACTGACAGGGAGGAGCCTCGGGACTCCTTCTTGGTGGACTTGAGAAACTGACTAGAAAGCCCTCTAGTCAGATTCAAACCATTTATGACTGGCCCTACCTTTGTGTCCGTAGAAATACCATTTTCCCTGGAAGAGTCCAGCCTTCCTCCCTCAGTAACCTCTGTCTCTAGTCTGAGTGTCTCCCTGTTGCAGCTGCCTCCCCTAATTACCTCATCATCTCCCTTACCATTCATTATACTGCCTTGTCCTCTATTTCCCTAAACTCAGCCATTCCCTTACATCTCTCCTTACCACCTCAATCCACTATTGCACCCTCCTTTCCCACCAAAGGACCAAAACCCCACTATTTACCCTTTTTTATTTACTTTTTATTACAACAGCATATTAATGTAAGTTAATTTTTGTTGTTCCTCCTTTGTTTTCAAAGAAGACCAATGGCATCATGGGATGATGCCTTGACTTGTGAATGAATTGGATTTAAATGAGGCAAAGTGCACAAAATCATGGGCTTTCTTTTCTTCCAGGCATTGAAATCAAAGTCCAATAGGAGAGGAGAGGGGAAGAGAAGGTAAGAGAGGGGAAAGGAGGGTAAGGGAGGAAGAAACATTTTTAAGCACCTACTATATACTTTACAAATATTATCTCATTTGATCTTCCCAATATCCTTGGGAAGCAGGTACCATTATTATCCATGTTTTATATTTGATGAAACTGAGGAAAACAAATTAACTGATTTGCCCAGCAATCCACATCTAGGAAGTATCTTGAGGATGAACTTGAACCTAAGTCTTCCTGACTTCAAACCCATCATTCTGCCACTTTTGATCCCTTTGAAGACCTTTGAGACCCTTCTGAACATAGATAGAAGCATCAATGACCCCTTTTTTAGTCTTAATATGTGTCTGGGAATCAGCACCCTTTTATTTTCTTTCCTTAATAATTGCTTTGGCTCCTAAATTTTGAGATTTGATTTGACATTCAAAATACTTTTGCCTCAGGCTAGATTAGATGATGTTGGGCCTCATCTCTACTATTCCTTGTTCAAAAATCCCAGTTTTATCACTATGGATTCTTAGGTCCCTTTAGGTCTGATATTCCATGATCCTAGGTCACTTTAGGTCTCAGCAATCTAATTCTGGGTACTTATGACATCAAGTAGGGAGAGATCTGGAGGCAAGGAGGCCCCTTAAGTTTTGCTGAACCTTTTGCACAGCAAGCCGGGCCTGAGTTTACACACTGATGTGTTCATCTTCCCTGTGAGATGACAATAAATTCTCCCCTTGGTTTGGCACAGCAGGGCCCTGGCAAGTGTCTTCGAATTTCCTGAGTGTTCCTGGAATTTTTAGGCCCCGAAAAAAAATAAGTTGCAGAAAGTTAAAATAAAATGATGAAGGTAAGTCAAATTTCTTCTAATCCTTCTGGACTCACTGAAGTCTATTAAAGCCTCTCTGTCCACCAAGGCTTTCTGCTTTAAGGAGATTTTCATTAAATACTTTTTTCTCATAAAAATAGATTGCTGACTGATAGAATTAGAAAAAATATAACGAAGTTCATCTGGAATAACAAAAGATCAAGAATATCAAGAGAAATAATGAAAAAAAATGTGACGGATGGGGACCTAGCAATACCATACTTTAAACTTTAGCCATCAAAACAATATGGTACTGGCTAAGAAACAGAAGGGTAGATAAATGGAATAGACTAGGGGTAAACGATCTCAGTAAGCTAGTGTTTGATAAACCCAAAGACTCCAGCTTTTGGGACAAGTACTTACTATTTGACAAAAACTCCTGGGAAAATTGGAAAACAGTATGGGAAAAATTAGATTTAGATCAACATCTTACACCCTATACCAAGACAAATTTCAAAATGGGTAAATAACTTAAATATAAAGAGTGAAATCATAAAAAAAAATAGGTGAACATAGAATAGTATACCTGTCAGATCTTTAGGAAAGGAGGACCAAGCAAGAGATAGAGAATATTGCAAAATGTAAAATGAATGACTTTGATTATATTAAATTAAACTGTTTTTGTACAAACAAAAACTAATGCAACCAAAATTAGAAGGAAAGCAACAAACTGGGAGAACATTTTTATAACAAAACAAGGTTTAATTTCCCAAATATATAAGGAACTAAGTCAAATTTACAAAAAATCAAATCATTCCCCAATCGACAAATGCTCAAGGGACATGAATAGGCAGTTTTCAGATGATGAAATCAAAACTATCAATAAGTGTATGAAAAAGTGTTCTAAATCCCTCCTGATTAGAGAAATACAAATTAAAACAATTCTGAGGTACCACCTTATACCTAGCATGACTGGTCAATATGGCATCAAAGGAAAGTGATAAATATTGGAGAGGATATGGCAAAATTGGGACACTAATACATTGTTGGTAGAGTTGTGAATTGGTCCAACCATTTTGAAGGGCAATTTGAAACTATGGGCAAAGGACTTTAAAAGACTGCCTACCCTTTGACCCAACCTTACCACTGCTAGATTAGTACCCCAAAAAGACAATAAGGAAATAGACATGTACAAAAATATTTATAGCTGCACTTTTTGTGGTTTGAAAAAAATTGGAAAATGAGGGGGTGTCCATCCATTGGGGAATGGCTCAATAAATTAAAGTATATGTTGGTGGTAGAATATTATTGTGTTGAAAGAAATAAGGATCAGGAGGAACTCCATGTGAACTGGAACAACCTCCAGGAATCGATGCAGAGTGAAAGGAGCAGAACCAGGAGAACATTGTACAAAGAGACGGATACGATTGAATGTAACAGAATTTTCTACTAGCAACAAAGCAATGACCCAAGACAAACCAGAGAAACTTATGAGAAAGAACATTATCCACACCCAGAGAAAGAAATGTGGAAACAGAAACGCAGAAGAAAAACATATGATCGAACACATAGTGTGATTGGAATCTGATTAGGGATTTGATGTTAAAGGATCATTCTATTGCAAATATGAATAACAAGGAAATAGGTTTTGAGCCAATGATACATGTATAACTGAGTGGATATGGCTTGCTAGCTTTGGGAGTGGGGAGGAAAGAGCAGATGGGGAGGGGATCATGAATCATGTAACCATGGAAAAATATTCTAAATTTAAAAAGGAGGGAATATACATACATACATACATACATACATACATACATACATATATATATATATGTATACATATAGCTGTCTCAGAACATAGCCCAAATTGTATTGTTCAGCCTTTTAGAAACAACAGAAAATAACTCCCCAGGAAACTCTCTTCAAAAACTGGAGCCAAGCTTCCTTGGAAGCTTCTTTGTTGTCTTCTGAACACAGCAGCTTGATGGTATCAGTGGTAATAACTGGCCAGTGTATTAAACAGTATGTCATTCAGACACCTCAAAGAATAACACTCACAGTACTGTTGTCCAACTCAAAGTATTCTTGGTCAATAGGAAAATGGCAGGTCTTAAAATTAATTTAGTCAAGTGCTAGACTCCTTCATAAACATTCAGTGAACAGAATTAAAGATGTTACTACTGAAGGAGACATTATAACATACAACAAGAACAACAAGGTCAGAGCTAGAAAGGAATTGACTGTTCTACTTGGCCTTTGAAAACAAGATTAGAAGTTGAAGAGTGGCAAATTTTAGCTCCATTTTTTAAAATGACCAATATTAGAGTTATGCAGAAATGGAAATAAGAAACTGGGGCAAACAAAGTTAAGTGACTTGCCCATGGTCACACAGCTACTTAGCATCTCAGGCTGGCTTTGAACTCATAAAGAGGAGTTTTCTTGACTTTAGACTGGCACTCTATCCATTTTGCCACGTAGCTATCACAGATAGTGACCAATAGTTAATAAATCATAGGCACTTGAATGTCAATGATTTGATACCAATGCTAATGTCTTTTTATACCTGAGTTAAGTTACTTTTTGGCATTTTTCCTAAGAGTTAATTAACCACCCTTTATTAGAAACCAAGTTGTCTCTCTACTACTTGAAACTGGAATGAAACATTTGCCTGCCCCAGGCTAAGCTTGAAAATCATGCCATTTCTATACAACTGTTCAAGCATGACTTTCAACCTTCATGGTATCACTTATGATTTGACTTCTCCCCAACTCAATCCCTATGGGCCATAGTGTAGAGAATTTTCTGACATTTAAAAACATACTTCTATGATACCACCCATGTGGATACTTCCCACAGACAGTCAAGGACTTTAGAGGTTATCTACTCTAACATTTTGATCTTGCAGATGAAGTTATGAAGATTCAATTAATGATGAGTCCATGATCATGCAGTTAATAACCATCAGATGTAGAACACAGGTTCAGCTTTTATTCTTCTAAGTTCAGGGCTGAATCTATACTCATTCATTCTACCCCTATATCCCATGGAAAAGAAGCTAAGTAATTCTCCCCACACACCAAGGGTGCACACACAGTTACCTCAGTGTTCCAGCACACATAGATTCATTGCAGGTTAGAATTGAAAAGAATTTGAGAAAAAAATCTATTTCAATTCATTCATTTTGCATATGGGCAAAATGAACCCAAAGAGATGACATTATTTTCCTAAGTATTTCCTACTAATAAGTAAGGAAATAAGAATTTCCTACTAATAAGAGATGGAACCAGGACTCATTTACAGGTTTTCTGACCCTTAATCCAATATGCTTTCCACTATATCCTAGATATGAAGAGCCACCAGAGAGAGAGAGAGAGAGAGAGAGAGAGAGAGAGAGAGAGAGAGAGAGAGAGAGAAAGGTAAAAAGGAATGAAACTGTGAACCAACATTGGAATATACCCTCCTGATTCTATTTCAGGCACACTCCTATAGCCAACTACCAAAACGTTTAGTTCTATCCTCAATAATAGCCCAAAGTTGACTCTACTGAAATGGGATTAATGAAAATGCTGAAGGGGAGAGAGAATAAACAGGTTTAGAGGAGAAAGGCATAGCTAGGGGAACAAGGCATATTCCAGTGGGAAAGGCCAATCAGATTGTTCTTCCAGGGTCAAGTCATAGATTTCACCAGGGTAAAGGAAAAAATTCATTTTAGTAGAAGATTGAAATAGAGGTCAGAGGCCAGAGTACTAATCCAAAAAAAATGGGGACAGGTATATATAGAGGAGATCAGGAATGCTTTGTAAATGGAGCAAGAACAAGGTATTACCAAATGATACTTTTTCTGCCAAATCTTCCCCAGAGACAACATCTTTGCATGATGGTAAATTGCTAATGGTACCCAGCTCCTCACTCAGATACACTTGTGCTACAATGAGCCCAGCCAGAGAGGGCATCAGGGCTTTCATAGACCAAGTGTATTTATCTGTCCAGAGCTGTCATCACTCAAAGCTGGTAGGTACACTTCCTCACATCTACATTCCATTTCCTTGTAAAACCAGCCCCTATGATGCCAAAACCATGGCCATAGCAAGTCTATAGACTCTTTATTTCCCAATGCCCCATTGGTACAGGGATATTTAAGTATCCCTGTATGTATAAATAAAATATAATAAATAATATTATACATAATATATAGTTATATATTAAATGCATATATAAATTCATATATGTATGAATTCATATGTATAAATTTATATATGCATCCCATATATGTATACCTCATATATATATATGAAAGCTAGTGCCCAAACTAGAAGAAATAGGCTATGTAATGCTAGCCAGAATGGGAAAGTGTATAAAAAGCAAGCCTGAAGTAATAGATTTCTGAATAACTCATTTCTCAACATCATTAGTTCAGCTGTTACCCAAGCTTAATCTCCTGTTGCCTCTCACCTTGCTGTTGGATTTAATTGGCTCCACTGTTCTTTCTAATATCATGCTAAGGAAAGAGTGGGGCTACTTTAATTCCACCTTTTCACAAAACCACTAGCATCTATCATCTCTGATTTCTATCAGAACTGGCTCATGGGCCACAAAATTGTAAAATCATTCAAGAGTAATTGGCTTTCCTATAGCCTTCATTTCATGATCCTTTTCACCTAGTTGCACCCCATCTCTATCCCTTTCAGGTCCCTAGTGAGGTCCTGTTCCTTTTTTCTTATCCTAAAAATCTGTTCTCAGTAAGGGTTCTACATACCATTTACCCTGAAATTTTTAGCTAAAACAGGTGAGGGAAAGATAAATCATAAAGTCAGCCCAAGTGAGTTCAAATCTCAGCTGTGATACTGATGTTATGACTAATTGTCCATGTCACTTCAACTATCTGATGTTTAGCTACTTTATCTGTAAAATAAAGACAATAATAATACTATTTGCATCACAAAATTGTTATGAAGATATTTTGTAAAATTTACAGTACTATAGAAATGTTAGGTTATATTTATTAGCAATATATTTCATGTTTCTCTATGAGCCAAACCTTTCATCCAGTTGAGATTTATTTTAATGTTAATTCAGTCATACAATATATTAGTTTTCTCATGATTTCTATAGTTTTGCAAGTTATTCCTCCATTTAATTTAATGGTAAAACTATTGAGGGTAGTTATGTTAAACTCATATAGAAAAGGACCCTTAAAGGAGCATGTTGACTTGGAAAATCACAAATTGATATTATCCATATTGTATTATAGCTTTATTTACTTTGTTAAACATTACCCAATTACATTTTATTCTGATTCAGGCTGAACACAAGAGCTTTACTGACCTCTTGCAGTCAGTGGGTCATGAGTTTAATATGTCAGGACTGGATCAATAAATAACTAATCCCTCTGAGAATCTGAGAAACAGTTCATCCGTAAAATGTCTGCCATATCCATATATCAAGACAAGAAAAGAAGTTGGATTAGTCACATGATAAGAGCACATTAATAATAGACTGATTGCTCAAGGGTCATGCCTGTGCCCACAAAATGTTAAAAAATATTAAAAGACAAAGGTGAAGCCAACTTCTTCCATTGGTGAATTCCTCCCAGAATTTCCATTTTGAGGAAGGAATCAGAGCAGGCATGTTTCACTCTCCAAACTCTATCAGCATGATTGGAGTGCCTTTTTTCTTCCATCTATCCAGATTCTTCTCCACTGGTAGGTTCCTCTCAAAAGGAATCCAGATGAGACATCCTTGATTTTTCTGGACTTTACCACCATGGAACCACTCAAGTCACTCTCCTTCTGACCTCCCCGCCTTCCTATCGACTTTTCAGTTCTCTTGTAAGTGTTGCCCTTCCTCCTTAGAATGTATTGTTCAGGGCATATTTTTATTTTTGCTAATATTTATAATCTTGGCAGTTTGCACAATGCCTGGAACATGGCAAGTGCTTAAAAATGGTTGTATGTAAACACGGTAAACCTACAACATACACACATTTACATTCATACACATGTGTTTTGTCTAGGTATACGTGTGGATGTTTTCTATATATGTGCTTTATATGTTATGCATATATATATGTCTGTACTATATGTATATGGTATGAGCACAACCATAAAATGTGTGTATATGCATTAACTATATTTACATGCATATATATGTATATATATATATATATATATATACAAGCATAAGTGGGGAGGTGGCAATTTTGTGTCTTTCACTTCCTTTCTTTGCACTTTAATTAGATTTGCAATTCAACAAATATATTTTTACTAGTTCTTGTTAGCTAAACTCTATCTCTTGTGTGTCTGGCATTCTTATATTTATACTTGAGAAATAAAAATCCCATTCTGAGGCATGATCATTTTTTATACAAAGATATTTTATTTTTTATCAATTACATGTAATTATTTTCAAAATGAATTTTGCAAAATTATGATATCCAAACTGTCTTTTTTCCCTCACCCCACTTGCAGATAGTAAACAATTTGATCTTGACCATATGTGTATTATCATGCAAAACCTACTACCATATTTGTCATTGTCATAAGAGAACACTTGTGCAAAACCAAAACCTCCAAACAAAATATTAAATAAATTGATATGAAACATAGTATGCTTTGATCCGCATCCATCTCACTCAGTGGTTCTTTCTCTGGAGGTAGATAGCATTCCCCATCATAAGTCAGACATGACCTTCTAAACCAGTGGTTTCCAAACTTTTTTGGCCTACTGCTCCCTTTCGAGAAAAGAACATTACTTAGCCCCCTGGAAATTAATTTTTTTTCATTTTAATAGCAATTAATAGGAAAGATAAACGCACCTGTGACCATCACTGCCTCTTTGGATCGCTGCAGCACCCACCAGGGGGCAGTGGAGCCCACTTTGGAAATCACCATTCTAAACCAATCATTAAATCCCAATTCTCTTTTCCCCTCTGACTCCTCTCCTTTTGAGCATGATGAAGAGGCCAGTTCCCAAAGCAAACTTCATTTCTTGGCCTAAATTTTATACTTTTTATACTTTTGTATTAAAATACAAAAAAAGTATTTTAATAATACTTCCTGTATTCCCTGTAGCGTTATCATTTGTGCCCATATCAATCACAGGAAGTGGGTAACAGTCATTCTAAATAGAATACTAATTTATTTTTTGATATTGCATGACCCCATTATAATAATAGATCAAATGCTAAAGCATAGAGGACTCATCAATAAATGAAGAGACAAAAAAATTAGACATCTGAGAGCTTTTCGTTAACTGTAACACAATAAAAATTGTAATCAATATGTAATTATGACAAAAGATGCACATTTAAATGGAAACTAAATAACAAAATCAAAGAACATATCATAGAAACAATAAATAAATAAATAAATAAATAAATAAATAAATAAATAAACAAATAAATAAATAAATAAATGAATAAATAAATAAATGAAAACAACATACCAATATTTTCTTAACATTTTTTCCTCTGGGCACTTATGTGAACAAAAGACGGAAATGAAAAACCCATTAATTAAGCATGCAGCTACCAAAAAAAAACAAACTAGAAAATCAACAACTTAATCATTTCAAAACAAGCAGCAGAAAAAGAATTTTAAAAATCAAGTTAGTGATTAAGTGAAACTGAAAAGACTATTGAGATGGAAAAATAAACAAACATCTGTTTTTAAAAAGTAATAAAATATGCAAACCATTAACTAATTTTTAAAAGAGGAAAACAAAATTTTCAAGATCAAAATAAGATAGTTTATCATATTTAACAAGTAATAATTTGTTCACAACAAATAGAGAGAAAATAAAGGAAACTATCAGAAACAACTATCCCTCGTTAGACATTGTCCAAAATAAGATTAGCTACAGGCTTTCCTGGCTACCTTTATTCTCTGTGTGATCTTGGGCAAGTCACTTAATGTCTGTGCACCTTAGTTCCCTTAGCTATAAAAAGAAGTGGCTGGACTAAATGATCTATGCCTCTGTATTCCAACACAACTTAAAATTTACATTAAATGTATAGATATTTTCAAAAATATAAAAGCCCAGTTTAGCAAAACATTTTAAAAAATATATTCTAAAAATTTCAATCTAAAAAAGAGAAACTAAGCAAGCCAAAAGTGCCTCCCAAAAAAGTTATAGTCAAAATGTATTTACAGATTAATTCTATGAAATAATTAAAGAATAAATAAATTCTATGCTACATTAACTGCTTCCAAAAATGAGACAGAAGAAACTTTACCAAGCACAGAAAAACAAAGTTACATAGGGATTAGTTCAGGTTGAAGCAGAAACAGGAAAATATATACAAAATGACTGCAATGATATAAATGGAAAGAATAAGAACAACAAAAGAAAGAAACTAAATGCTGCACAATTATGATCAAGCTTCTCTATAAAAGTGATATGAGGAAAATGTACCCACTTCGCTTTTTGCAGAGTTAGGGAGGATGAGGCTATGAAATATAAATATATTTTATTTATAGATCCACAAAGTCATCCATTTGTCTTTATTTTAGTAATAATAATAATATATATAATATAAAATATAAGCATTGTGTTGGTTAGTTTTATTTTTTTTTTCTTTAAAAAATATCCATTATAAGTAATGGAACTGGTAGGTGGCACAGTGGATAGAGTGCTGGGCCTGGAATCAGGAAGACTCATCTTTCTGATTTCAAATCTGGCCTCAAACACTTGTTAGCTCTATGATCCAGGGCAGGTCACTTAGCCCTGTTTGTCTTAGTTCCTCATCTGTAACATGAGCTATAGAAAGAAATGGCAAACCACTTCAGTACTTTTGCCAATAAAATGCCAAATAGAGTCATAAAGAATGACAAATGACTCAACAACATTATAAGAAATATTTCACTGGTTAGAAGAGGAAGATGGAATATGTTCAGAAATGAAGGTGATGTAAAGACAAAAAAAATTTTTTAACCAGTTTTAAATTTAAAAGAATCATTTAAAAAGCCTATCATCTTATCTTTTTTAACAAACATTACCTTGTGTTGATTATTCTCATTAAAAATGTTATAGCAATAGGAATCTAGGCATATGTGTTGGTTATAATTTATATTTTCCCAATTTGTTGTTGTTGTTAAAAATTAGGTTTGGGATTCCCCCACTTCCCAATATCTTAAGTACTTTCTCTTATTTTGGATATCTTGATCATCAAGTTTGCAATAATTTCTAATTGTGTTGCTCTAGCACATACTTCTTCAATTTGCTACTACAGAAAGTATGCCATAATCCAACTGTCTTTCAATTTTTTTTTTAGTGCTACTTCTAATTCTTCATGCAGATTCTGGTAATATTTGAATTCGAATGTGTTGGCTCCTGTCATTATGAAAGAAAAGGGCTTATTATGTGAAACTTTATGTTTTCATTGTCACTCATTCGTTGTCCTTACAGCCAAAGTAATAACAGAGTAGAAATGAATCAATGGAATACATATAGGCAAAAAGCAAAATTATCTATCTCTATTTGTAGATAATCTGGGCTATTTGGAGACCTCCTAGAGAATCAACAAAACAAATGAATAGAGACAATTAGCAGCTTCAGGAAAGTAGGAAGACACAAAATAGATCCACAAAGTCATCAGTTTTTCTTTATTTTAGTAATAAAAATCAGGGAAAAGGGTTAGGCAGAGGAAATAAATCTATTATAGATAACAAAATAAAATGTCTTGGGCATCTTCCAGTTAACCAAAGTCTACACAACAATTATTGAAACAAAACTACAAAACTTCTTTTTTCCATAAAACAAACAAAAAAAAATGAACACCTAGACAATTGAGGGGAGCCAACGTTAACAACTAGGCCACAGAAATATAGGGGGAAATGATAATGTTCAAGTTGCTCTGAGGAGTTAGAGCTATGCTAATTAAATTACCAGAGTACTTTATAGAATTAGCTAAAATAATAACAAAATGTGTTTGTGGAAATAAATAGTTCCCAATACTAAGACATATAATGAAAAATTAGGAAAGAGGGAAGGCTGGTACTAGTAGATTTCAAATTATACTTCTAAAGCATCAATTATCTAAAACCAAATTAAAAAATGAAATGTAGATCAATTGAACAATAAGAAAAGCAAGTGTGAGAAGCAAATGTTCACAGCTATCTAGTGTTAGAAAACACAATAATATAGACTCAGGAAGAAATTCTTCAACAAGAATGTTGGAGAAAAAAAGAATGGTGAAAACTGGAAAGTTTACTAGTAAAAAATAGGTTAAGAACTTATACCTTATGGCATAAAAAAATTCTAACTGATAAGTAACTTAAATAAAAAAGTCACCCCCCTAAATAAAAATTAAAAGACAACTGAAGGTTATATCTCTCACAATTTTGAATAGTAGAAAAAATCCTTAACAGAAAGAGGATAAAAGATCATAAAAGATAAAAAGACAAATGTATTTGTCAAAATGTAAAATTTACAAGCTTCTTTGCACAAGTAAAAAAGCACATATCTAGAATTAGATAAAAATGTGAATTAAGAAAAATGTTTATATTAAATATATCTGATAAAAGTTTGACATCTAAAATCTATAGGGAATTGATGCCAAATTTTTAAGTTGCAGAGCCAGTCTTCATAGAATCAGAATCACATAATTTAAGAGATAAAAGAGACTATAGTGGCCATTTAGTCTATCTCACTTATATATAGATATCAGGGACAAAACAGGACATATCTAATGCCTCTTCTACACCATACTCCCTCAAATAGTTGAAGTCAGCAGTTGTACCTACCTGAGTCTTCTCTTCTCCAAGGTAACCATCCCAAGATCCTTTAAAAATCTTCATATGACTCAAACTCAAGACTCTTCATTATTCTGGTTGCCTTCTTCTGGACATTAATCAACTTATCTGTTTTCTTCTTAAACAGCTGTACAAAGAGGTAAATTTAGGCTCGATGTCAAGAAAAGCTTTTAATCATTGGAGCTATCCAAAAATGGAATAGCCTACCTCAAGAAGTAATAGTCCTTTAGACTTTAATCAGACTTGTGCATAATATCCATATAAGGTATGACAAGAGCAGAGTACTCTCTTTCCTAGAATCGTTCATAAAGTAGCCCAAGATGTCATTAGCTTTTTTTGACTGCTGATTCATTGCTCAATCCTACTGAGCTTACAATCCACTAAAACTCCCAGATATTGTTTCAGAATAGCTGCTATCTAACCATGCTTACCCTATCTTCTGTTTACAAAGTTGATTTTTATACTCACATTCAAATGTGTCATGTTACAGGTATCCCTATTGAACTTCATTTTACTGTATTCGAATCATTGTTCTAGCCTGTCAAAATCTTTGTGGATCTTGGCTCTGTTATCCATCATATTATCTCTTTCTTCCAACTTTATGTTATCTATAAATTCAATGAGTCTCTCCATCTACTCTACAATACCTCTATTTCAGGTTTATGTTCAGTTTACCAAATGCATCATATATATCCTCTTTCTGTACTGGTGATCTGTAGGATACACTTATGACAAAATAACTTCTTTTTTAACCTTAACTCAAATATTCTATGTCATATATATTCCTCCTTTCTGGTTCCTATGCTACCTTACAAGCATATATTTTCTTAATATATAACAGTACCCCGGTACTACTTTTACTTAGCCTGATCCTTTTGAGAAAGGAGTATGAGCATGCTTCAACAGATAACAAGTGAGAAACTATTCAGAAAAACTAGAACACAGAGTATTGTCAAAGGAATGTGTGTTCAATAAAGGGAGATGGGTTGGTGATGTAGTGAGAGTAAGGGAACACAATAGGATGGACTATGTGCTACACTGGTTTTCTCAACATGTCAAGAGATATTGAAAAAGACTCCCATTGTGTCTTTTATATATTAAAGAATGAGAAACAAAGTGCTACAAGAGGCCTCAGAGAGAGGGTTATTACCAACAGAGTTCTGGAGGTCAGGAAAGGCTTCCTAGAGAAGGTAATATTTGAGTTGGATTTTAAAAGATGGGCAGCTTTGATCCAGCCATACCTCTGCTGGGTTTATACCCCAAAGAGATCATAGGGGAAAAGACATGTATGAAAATATTTATAGGTGCACTCTTTGTAGTGGCAAAAAATTGGAAAATGAGGGAATGTCCTTAGATTGGGGAATGGCTGAACAAATTCTTGTATCTGTTGGTGACAGAATACTATTGTGCTCAAAGGGGAACTGGAGGAATTCCATGTGAACTGGAATGACCTCCAGGAACTGATGCAGAGCAAAAGGAGCAGAGCCAGAAGAACATGTATACAGAGACTGATGCACTGTCGTAAAATCAAATGTAATGAACTTCTCTACTAGCAGCAATGCAAGGATCCAGGACAATTCTGAAGGACTTATGAGAAAGACACTATCCACATCCAGAGAAAGAACTGTGGGAGCAGAAACACAGAAGAAAACAACTGCTTGATCACATGGGTCAACAGGGACATGATTTGGGGTATAGATTCTAAATGATCACCCTAACACAAATATCAATAATATGTAAATAGATCTTGATGTAAAAGCTAGTGGAATTGCATGCTGGCTATATGAGGGCAGTGGGAAGAGGGGAGGAAAAGAACATTAATCATGTAACCATGGAAAATTTTTCTTAATCAATTAAAAAATTAAATTAAAAATGGGCAAAAATTCAACAGTAGAAAAGAGAAGAGAACCTTCTAAGCACTGGGAATGACGTGAGTAAAGATTCAGAAAAATGGGCCTTTGGGCATTGTGAAAGAGGAGAGGAACAGAAGCTAGTCTAGTTGTTTTGTTTAGTTTTGATTTTTGAGTAGAGTGTGTGGAATGAATAAAGGAAAAAGAAGGTTTCACCTACAGCCTAGATAGAAAAGTTAGGTAGATAGATGGCAAGGTATCTTCTTTAGTATCACTTCCATTACCAGTTCGAAATCATGTCCATTTCTGATGTTGAACCATTTGACAGTGCCAAAGACTTTGGTGGCAAATATTTTCTATTCTGAGTCCTCAACTGCTGTGACTGGAACCAGAAGTGGAAAACTAAGGGAAGGCTACAATACCTGAAGTTGCTATGTGGAACCATCCCCAAGAGTAGTTTCCCCATAGAGAGAAGTAATATGAGCTAATGCTGGAAAGGTCAAGTAAAAGCAAACTTTGGAGAGCTCTGAATGCCAGAACAGAAAAAAAGAATTTTGAATGCCACTGAAAAGTCACAAGCAGAAGAATGTGGCCTTGGTTTTTCCAGAGTTCACCAGAATGATGCACTACTCCAAAAGCATACTGGGAATTGGTGTAAATGTTAACTCTCCAATTTTTGGCTAATCTTAGAGCATGAATCAATCTGGCCAATTCTGCCCCTTGAGCACTCATATTAGATGGTAGGGATGAGTACCAAAGGGTTTCAGAGGCTATCACTACTGCTGCACTGGTAAATCTCTGATTGCCTACTAAGTAAGATGACCCATTTGTGAAGAGCATCAACTCAGGATTTTCCATGGAACTATTGGATAGATCATCCCTTGTCTTATGTACAATGTTAAGTGCATCTTCACAGATGTGTAGACTCTCTCCTTCCAGAGGTAAATCTGGGATCGGAGTTGCAGGATTTAAACTTCTGCACCGGTGAAATGTAATGTTTTCATTAGCCAACAGGATTGCTTGGTATTGAGATAACTCCTTTGGGAAATGAAAGCTTGGAGTGTAGTGTTCCTTAGAGTATTCCACTTGGTGTGGGGAAAATACTCTCAGCTCACCCCCTAATGCCAAGGAAGATGCTTTCCTAATCATGATGGCTACAGCAGCAATAGCTCTCAAACAACTTGGCATTCCACAGATTATTGAATCTAGCTTTGAGCTAAAATAGGCAACTGGTCTAAGGGTATTCCCAAATGATTGTGTGAGAACCCTAAAGGCTATCCCTTTATCCTCATGAACATAAAGGAGGAAAGGTTTATTATGGTCAGGGATTCCTAGGGCAGGCACTGATAGAGTTAGTGCTTTGAGATTTTCAATGGCATGGATATGCTCTTTAGTTAGCTTCAATAGTTCTGGAACTTCCTCCCTGGTTAGCTCTATCAGAGGTTTAGTGATGAAAGCATAACCTGGAATCCAGTTTCTACAGAAACTCGTTATTCCTATGATTGCCCAGAGCTGCCTCTTAATTGTAGGCAAGCTCAAGCCTCTGTATGTCTTGTGTTCTCTTCTGGGAAATCCTCCTGGAGCCCTTTTCCAAGATGAATCCCAAATATTCCCCTTTTGATCTCATGAACTGAAGCTTGGCCTTGGAAATTGTATGGCCTCTCTTGCCTAGCTCTTTAATCAAGTGCACGCTGTCCCTATAACAGATTTCAGCAGATGGTGACATTAGCAGGATGTCATCAATATAATGCACCATCTTGCTGTCTTGGAAAGTGATCATCTCAAGGTCTCTCTGCAAGACTTGGCAGAAGACTGAGGCCGAATCCAAAAACTTTGGGGCAAACAGGTCCATAGGATGGACTTGCCTTCCCAAGTAAAGGTGAACAGCTGCTAGCTGTCTCTGTGCAGGGGAACAGAGAAGTAGGTGGAGCAGAGGTCTATCACAGTAAACCAGGCAGCTTTGTGTGGTATAGCTGTTATGATTTGAGATGGACTAGGAACCATGGCATAGGTTTTCTGCACATGGTTATTAACAGCTCTAAGGTCTTGTACCAAACGCCATTGAGTCTTCCCATCAGGAGATAGTTTGGCTTTCTTCACAGGCATGATAGGGCTGTTGTACTGTGAGAAGCCATATCTTAAAATACCCTGCTGCAATGAACTCTCTATGATGGGTGTCACTCCCTCGATCTCCTCTTTGCTTAATTTAAACTGAGGAATTCGTGGTGGTGAACCTTCCTTCACTTCTATTCTCACTGCCTCTGCAGACAAAATTCTGCCCACCTCATTAGAATTTTTAGCCCATACATAATCAGGTATATCATCAGGAACCTGGTAGATGCTGTCACTTTGTTGGTAAGTTGTTCCTCACTACATGGGTCTAAAAACAAAATGGGATGATGTTTCAGAGATCTCTTAGGTAGATGGAGATAGATCTGCCCATCCGGTTGGCATTGGATGGTGGCAGCTAGTTTACACAAGAGATTTCATCCAACAAGTTTCGAAGGACACAATGGCATTAATAAAAAGGTGTGTTCGAGAGTTAGAGGGCCCAATTTCACCATTTTGACTTTTAGCTTTGGGACTTGTTGAGCTATCCCTGAAGCACCTCTGACTCTCAAGCTACCCTGATATTTGCAACCTTCAAGAGCCTCATGTAGAACAGAAGCAGTCACCTCAGTATCAAGGAGGGCATCATAACAAACCCCCCTGATTTCCAAGTTAACAAGGGGTTCCCTGTTGCTACTGGACTTTACTGGGACTAAGGGCAATAAAGAATCCTTAGTTGTATCTGTGCACTTGGTTTGGATCCAGTCCTGCGTATGGCCTTGTACTAGCACTTCTTCAAGTCTTGTATGGTCACTGTGAGCTAAATCAGAACTTCCTGCAGCACAAACAGGCAAGTTTTGACTAGGAGATTCAAAACAGAATGTGGGCTTACAGAGCAGGCACTCTCTCTCACTGAGAGCTGGAGAGTGAGTATCTGTGGTTACTAGGCTAAGCTCTGGAGAGCCCACGGAACTTTCAGATTGGCTCTGACTAAGGGCTGAAGAAATGGAGGTTTGATTTCCCATCAGTTGTGTCAGGGAATGTTTGATAGACAGTTTTTATTCCCTTCAACACCTCTCGTACACCTCCCAACTCAGAGGCTGTCTAGAGTTCACTATCTAGCCCTCCAGTCTGTGTGGCTGAAGTCAGTTGATTTATGTCTCCAACCACTGAACAGACTTCAGTGATGTTATTATTGAGCACACTAGTCACTGGAGATGACAGCTGACCACTCTCCCTTCCCCAAGCTTCTGGTTTGAATTCATCAGCTAAGGGGTTGAGAAAGCTAGATGTAGAATTCTCCAAGCAGCTGCCCCAGCCAGCCACTCAGTGGGCTGCTCAGGCAAAGTCAAGCTTCTGTCAACATTCCGTTTTGATTGCTCTCTAACCTCATCTCTTGTTGCTTCATACCTAAACCAAGAGAATGGGTTTGGACATTGGGATTTGACTCCTCCAGGGTTACTAATGACACTCCTGCCTAAATACATTGTAAATCCCTGTCACTTTGCTCTTCATCCAAGCTAACCTTTGTTTTGAACTTGGAATAAAGAGAGGAGCTTGATATTCTGATGTCCCCAACTAAGACTGCAAAGCTTCTGGAGGCAAGCTGTTACAGATTCTTGGTTGGTCCCTATGCTTCTCATCTAAGCCTTTTGTGGTGGAATGAGAAAGCAGACCCCTTTTATAGTTATCCTCAATTGCCCGATAAATCTCTTTGCACATTTGCATTATGTCCTCCCATTCTTGGTCTTCTGCCACAGAAATATCATTGTATTCTGTGCAGCTTGCTAGAGACATATGCTTTCCTGTACCCAGTCTTTGAGAATCAACTACTATACCCAGATTAGTTAGACGCACATCCCTGTCATTGCCATTAATCCTTTCTGATCCTGAGGCTTTGGTTCATAAGTACTTCAGAATTGCACCCTGGACCAAATATTTCTCCATTTGATCAAGAGATGGAGACTGGCTGTACCTTTTGCATGCATGATTGCAGCATTGACTATCATGCTTGGTGACCTCAACCTTTCTTTAATTGTTGGACCATTTTGAGTTATAGAAAGTTCTTTTGCCATTCCTATCTCTCTGGCTAGAGTTGTTATTCCTGCCAAAGTCTATCTGTTGCTTATATCTACACATTCGTACCACGTGACCTGCCTTCCCACACAGACAGCAGTTTGGAGAATAGGTTTTGGCCTTGGAGACACTAGCAGGTTGCCTGGACTGACTACGCCCACTGCTGGCCTGGAGGGTGAAGTTCTTTATTTCTTCAATTTCTTTCTCCTTCCTAGCCTGCTTTAGTTGTCTCTTGAGGTCAGCTATCATTGAGTCCTTTTCTGAATTTGACTTCCTGGCTGCCCTGACTTCCTTTTGTTTTGAGAAGTGTATATAAGATGCATGCTGCCTGATGTCTTCTAGTGGCAATGATTCCCACTGAGGACAGTTCTGCCTAAAGTAGTTTTGGACCAGCAGTGAAGCACCCTTCACGAACTGCCTCCTAATATGGTTGATGATCTCTGGGGCATGCACATATCTGAGGCCTAATATTGTTTCAGCTGCCTCAATTGCTCTGTCAAGGAAGCTGCTAGGGTGTTTTTCTTCCCCCTGCCTCAGCTTCTCAAATTTTTGCCATGAATTTGGTCTTTTGGCATGCAGCTGCATTGCCTCAAGTAAATCTGTCCTGCATTGGACTAGAAACCTCATATTAGCATGTGATGTTAACTCTATGACATGGTGGACCATGGGCCATGCAGTAAAATTGGGGTTTGAGTGAGTCTCAGCCAAAAATTTTCTTTTTCAGAAGGTGAATAAAACTCCCCCAAAAGAAACTCCACATCATCAAAACTGGGGTTAAAGAGTGTGAAGACACATTTCATTTCTTTTGTGCTCTTGAAAGGCGAGAGGAAGAACTTGGGGAGACACCTCCTGAGCACTTCTAAATCATTAGGGGTAAAGGCCTTATAAGATTTGACATGGACGATGCCCTCCCCAGGTTGTAGGAAGGTTCTCTCAACTATAGGGAGTACGGATACTGTGGTCTCTGTGCTTGGTTCTGTAGCCAGAGTTTGGGTGTCCTTAGCAGCTTGTGGTTTTTTGCTTGAGTTGGTAGCCCCTAAATGTTTGGTTTCTACAATCTCCAATTGGAGGATTGTATGCTTGTCTAATTCTTTCCCTTCTCTGATTTGTTTGAGGAGTTGGAATAGTAGCTTCATGTTTTCCACCATTTCTAGGGAGACAAAGTCAGGTTTTGTATTAAAGGTAGAGCCAAAAAGCAGCCAAATATGTGAAAGGACCCTCTTCAGGACTATTCAGGATTGCACAATAACAAAAACCAGAGCCATAGCCATAGGTATGAAACATATAAATTCTGCCAATGTTATGGCACACCATTTGTAATAGTCATAGAGTTGTAGTATGAACTGAGGTGAATGAACTGAAACACTTTGTGAAACCAAAAATCAAATGTTCCCTGCATAAAAGACCAGAGAAGCATGGAGAAACTAGAGACTATAAACAACATCCTAGCAAAACCCTTTTTCAGTATCCTTTGTAGGTGATTAACCTAGCTGTGCTCACTAAACTGTAATAAGGGGGGGTAATGTGGCTGATAACAGGGGAGCTGGTGGTACCAGTGAAGTCACCTGACATAGGGATGTGTTTGCCTGAGCTGTGATGCCCAGTCAGTCTCCCTGCTGTCTTTAGGCTCCTTTAAGGTGGAGAGTGATGATCCCCTCCCTGCTGGAGTGAAAGCAGTAACCAACAGGAAGTGAAGCTAACACACTTCCTGAATAAAATGGATGCCTGGCCAGTACTTCCTTGGAGTCAAGTGGTTGCTATTCTCCCACCTCCTCAGCCCCTGAGCCCAGGTTGATGTTATAATTAACTACAGAAGCTCACAGTTTCAGGCTAAGGGTTTTTTAAACACAGGAGGGAAAACTGAGGAAAGAGGGTTTAGGGTCTGGAGAAGCTGTTGCTAAGGGTGACTGGCCAGTGTTGGCAATGGACCTAGAAGGTAAGATCAGTCTAAGGAAACCAGCCCCTCAGCCAGGGAAAATTTCCACTGCCCTGATGTTAAATGATCCACCAGCTAGACAGATGAGGTTGACGATTTAGTTTAGGGGTATCCCTGTTGCTAGGCTGACCTAATCTAATTTCCTACCCATGATGTAGCTCCCTCAACCCGGGTTCTCCAAGGGAAGTCCAGGGGTAGCTGGGTGTCTGGGTGAGGTCAAGGAAATCAGAATCCCCAGGTTGGTTCAGCAGGGGTATTTATAGACCCAGCTCAAACTGTCAGGTCTTGGGACTGGCACCTGCGGGGCCAAAGTTCCATTCTCCTAACTGCCAGGATTGCCTAGGGTAATTTGCAAATGCAAGAGATCTTGCATAAATCTTGCATTACAATGCATATATGGCAAAGATTGTTTCAGCTGCAACATGGACAAATTGGAAGCAGGAAAACTGTTGTAATAGTCTATTTGGTGGAAATCAAGGCTTGTACTTAAGGAAATGAACAATGGAAAGTGTGTTGAAAGGTTTAAAATTGTCTACAAATGTAAGAAGGCAACACATAGAGCAGGAGCCTAGTAACATATTTTCCATTAAGAAAAAATTACCACTGTCAGCTTGTACCATGTCCCAGACTCAAAAGGAAACTACTAATCAGGAGAGATTAGGATCAGGAAATTCTTGTCAGAATAAAAATAGTCAGTATTCATTAGCTCCAGTTCCAAGATTCTCAAAGCCCCTTTGGAATCCCTTTCATGTCTTTTTGAGAGGAGATTGTCCTTTTTCAGTGTGTATCTAAACCCCTGTTGGGATGCCCAGGATCCAAGGACTTCTCTATAGCCCTTCTTCAGCTTTCCCACCAGCTCCATCAAACTCCATCATCTCAGAACTTCCCTACCTTTATAATATTCAACAGAGAAGACAGATTTGATTCTGAGCCTAAGGATTTCAATAAAACTTGGGAATTTTCAAATATTAGCTTCCTCACACTGCCCTTCCTTGCCTGTTTTGAGAGAGGCTATGAACAATGAGGCATATACAGTGAGATGTGTTTGCACTTTTTGCATAAATGTTTTTCTCTGTTACTAGGGAGTTTTCTGGAGAGGGTGGGAACTGGGAAATAGTGCTGGTGTAAACAAAAATAAAAGGCATCAATAAAACTTTTTAAACAAGTTTTCTCATTTTGGAACACAGTATTCCACCATTCAGAATGTATGTAAAGCACTTTGCAAATGTTAAAGTACCCAATAAATGAAAGTTACTATTATAATTTTCTAGTTCCTCCTAGCTAGGCTATCAACATATTTCCTCTGATTCTTGGATTAGCCAGCATTTATTAAGTGCCTACTGGGTGCCAGGTACTACCCTCGTTATAGAAGCAATGATAATGTTTCTAATTCCTCTATACTCACTTGTATCTCTGGAGGCTACAGATTCTGGAGCAGACTTAATTGAGCCACAAAGAACTATTCTGAATGAGATGTGTTGCTGTCAGTATCTCATTTTCTTCATTGGGAAAGAAATGTGAGAATTTATTTTTTCATACTATACTTTTTTCATATATTTTTTTTCATACTATAATCACAGGATCCTGGAGTAGAAAGACCCCAATTCCTATATATTAGGATTATTGTATATTCCTGTGTCTGGGATCTGGATCAGAGATTCCATCCAGTGGACTGCTTTTTGCATTTCCTTTGTCGTTAGGAATCCTAAAAAATGCTTTTCCTTTTAACAGAATTTGGTTAATGAATGAAGGGGACAAGGGTTCTTTTCCTGTGCACCTGTTCCCCATGGCATGGAGGAGGGGGATAGATAGTTTGATGGACCACTTTTTAATTAGTTATCTACCAATTGGAGATGTCTTGGAATGGGGGGGGGGTGGGAGGGGAAGGGGGAGAACAACTGAGCAAGGAGCTTCTAAAACTCTATTAAGCTGCCTGATCAAGTTTCATGGTCTTTGGTCATTGAGAGAGGGCCATTGACCTATGTTATTTTATTGGTTATGATGCCAGCATAACCAATAAACTGATATAATCAACAAACTAACATTTCTCACCCCAAATCAGTATCTCAAGATAATTTTAATCATGATAAAATCAGGTCTTCAGGACATAGGGAATGTTATAAGACCTAGGACTCTAGGTGGGATGATCAGAAGGAATGGAGAATGGCTGTCTACTTACCCAAGAAGGAACTCAAGCCATCCACTTCTAGACCCTACTTTATCTACCCAGAGTTGTAAAAATGATGATGATGATGCCAACGTTCATATAGCATTTCAAGGCTTACAAAGCAATATTTTACATGTTATCTCATTTGATCCTCAGAGCAATCCCATCAGAAAGATATTATTATCATCACTATTTTACAGACAGGAAAATTGAGAACTAATAAACAGTTAAGTGACTTTCCCATGTTGCACATTAAGCATCTGGGGCAGAAGTCAAACTCAAGACATCCTGACTCCCAAGTCCAGAGCTCTAGGCACTACACTATGCTGTCTCTATTTTGCCATGTAATCAAAAGTTTACAGTAGTTTTATAATATATAATATGATAGTATTTACAGATGGCTTTAAGGCTTGCAAAGCATTTTACAAATGCTATAGCATTTTATTCTAACCACAACCTTAGGAAGTAAATGCTATTATAATCCTCATTTTACATATTAGCGAATTGAATATGAGAGAAGATAAGTGACTTGCCCAGGGTCACATAGATAAGTGCTTGAGGAGGGATATGGACTGGAGGATCTTCTTGGCTCCAGGTCCAATAATTGCTCTTCTGTGGCTCCTAGCAGCCTTGTCCTAAGCTCATCATATTGTGGCTTGAGATATTAATTGATTCTATGAAGCAAGTCATTAAAAAACTAAGCTTTTGTCACTAAAAACAATGTGTGTCTCATTCCTATTGAAAACACTAGAAAGTATAGGAATAGAAGGCCCTTTCCTAAAAATAATAAACAGAATATATTTAAAACCATCAGCAAGCATCATCTGAAATGGGGATAAATTAGAAGCCTTCCCAATAAGATCAAGAGTGAAACAAAGATGTCCATTATCACCTATACCATTTAACATGGTACTACAAACAGTAGTAGTAGCAATTAGAAGAGAAAAAGAAATTGAAGGTATGAGACCAAGCTATCACTCTTTGCAGATGATATGATGGTCTACTTAAAGAATCCTAGAGAATCAACTAAAAAGCTAGTGGAAATAATCAACAACTTTAGCAAAGTTGCAGGATACAAAATAAGCCCACATAAATCATTAGCATTTCTCTATATTTCCAACACTTCCTGACAGTAAGAGTTAAGGAAGAGAAATTCCATTTAAAATCACCCTAAGCAATATAAAATATTTAGAAATCTATCTACCAAGACAAATCCAGGAATTATATGAACACAACTACAAAACACTTTTCCACACAATTAAAACTAGATCTAAATAATTGGAAAAACATTGAGTGCTCATGAGTAGGACGAGCTAACAATAAAAATGACAATCCTACCCAAATTAATTTACTTATTCAGTGCCATACCTATCAAACTACCAAGAAACATTTTTACTGAATTAGGAAAAAAAACTGTAACAAAATTCATTTGGAAGAACAAAAGATCAAGAATATCAAGGGAAATAATGAAAAAAAAATGAAGGAAGGTAGCCTACCAGTACCAGACTATACAACTGTACTATAAAGCACTGGTCATCAAAACAATATGGTACTGGCAAAGAGACAGAAGGGAGGATCAGTGGAATAGACTTGGGGTAAGTGACCTTAGCAAGACAGTCTATGATAAACCTAAACAGTCCAGCTTTTGGGACAAAAATTTGCTATTTGACAAAACCTGCAGAGAAAATTGGAAAAAGTATGGGAGAGATTAGGTTTAGATCAACATCTCACACCCTACACTAAGTTAAATTTAGAATGGGTGAATGACTTGAATATAAAGAAGGAAACTATAAGTATATTAGGTGAGCACAGAATAGTATACCTGTCAGATCTTTGGAAAAGGAAAGATTTCAAGACCAAATAAGAGTTAGAAAAAAGTACAAAATGTAAAATAAATAATTTTGATTACATTAAGTTTAAAAGGGTTTATACAAACAAAATCAATGCAACCAAAATTAGAAGAGAATCTACAAATTGGGAAAAAATCTTTATAACAAAAACCTCTGACAAAAGTCTAATTACTCAAATATATAAGGAGCTAAATCAATTGTTTAAAAAAATCAAGCCATTCCCCAATTGATAAATCAGCAAGGCATGTGAATAGGCAATTCTCAGATAAAGAAATCAAAACTATCAATAAGCACATGAAAAAGTGTTCTAAATCTCTTATAATTAGAGAAATGCAAATCAAAACAACTCTGAGGTGTGGAGATCTCTTTATCATCTCTGATAATCTGATAAGGACAGTTTAGTTGATAAGGAAATAAGGACCGGACAAGGGAGTTGTTTTTTATTTCATGCTTCCAGCTCTGGCTCCAGGAGCATGGAGTTTATTATATACATATTTGAAGACTCATTTCACACAAAAGAAAGCCCCAAAACTTTGCAGATGCGCAGAAGTTACAAATTATGTCACATCAAAACACAAAACACTGGCTTCAGAATAGACCAAGACCAAGGCTGAATTTTGACTAGATTCTTATCAGAAAGCCAAGTTGGGGAGTATCTTGGCCTTGGCTATTACAGGCAGCAGCATTCCTTGCTGTGTTAACAGTGTTAACCCTTTAAATTCAGGTTTGATAGGAACTTAAAGCTTTTCAATAGGGTCACAATACTTTTCAACAAGAAATCACAAGGATCACAAAAGGGATCAAAAGAGGAGTCTCATATTTTTATCTATTCTCTTATTGGCTTCCCACACTGAGGTACTACTTCACACTGAGCAGATTGGCCAATATGACAGCAAAAGAAAGTAATAAATGTTGGAGGGGATGTGGCAAAATAGGGATTAATGCATTGCTGACTGAGTTATGAATTGATCCAACCATTCTGGAGGGCAATTTAGAACTATGCCCAAAGGGCTTTAAAAGATTGCCTGCCCTTTGATCCAACCATACCACTGTTGGGTTTGTACCCCAAAGAGATAATTGAAGACTTGTAAAAAATATTTATAGCCACACTCTTTGTGGTGGCAAAAAAAATTGGAAAACAAAGCCCTTTGATTGGGGAACAGCTAAAAAAATTGTGGTATCTGTTGGTGATGGAATACTATTTTGTTCAAAGGAATAATCAACTGTAGGAATTCCATGTGAACTGGAACAACCTCCAGGAATTGATGCAAAGTGAAAGGAGCAGAACCAGGAGAACCATATTACACAGAGACGGATATACTGTGGCACAATCAATTATAATTGGCTTCTCCACTAGCAGCAATGCAATGATCCAAAACATTTCTGAGGGACTTATGAGAAAGAATGCTATCCACATCCAGAGAAAGAACTGTGGGAGCAGAAACATAGAAGAAAAACAACTGCTTGATTGCATGGGTCAATAGGGATATGATTAGGGATGCAGACTCTAAATGATCACTCTAGTGCAAATATCAATAATATGGAAAAAGGTCTTGATCAATAACACATGTAAAACCCAATGGAATTGCACATTGGCTTTGGGAGGGGGAAGAGAGGAGGGGAGGGGAAGAATATGAATCATGTAACCATGGAAAATTTTTCATAATTAATCAATAAAATAAAAATAATTTTGAAAAATTGCATGCTGCCAAACAAAACTAGAGAAAATCACAAAACGATAAAATAAACAAATAAATAAATGGGCAAATAGAAACAATGTGGGTGCAGTATTTAAAAAATGTCATACTGCATTTTTTAAAAGTCTTCCTTAAGATTTTTAAACAGGTTGGGTAAAGAATTTTCTATTCTACTTAAAAGTTTTAAGGGAGAGTGTCAATGGGTCCTGAACTCATTTGCTGAAGAAATAAATATTCAAGACTATCTGATAAGTTTGAAAAAATTACTGACCTCAGGGAAAATGGAAATTTTTCAACCAAATTTCAACAGAACCTTTGCATAACCTCTACATAACTAAATCATGAGCTTCATAATTTAGTAGGTGTAATCTAAGATGCATTTCTTCCATTTGGATAGACAAGACTTTATTTTGGGTATCCTTTTTCAGTTGCTTAAATCCATTAAAACCAAGTTAATTGAAATTAGAGCCAAAGGTGCTAATGTATGTAAAGGAAAGGAGGGAGGAGATATTTCTGTCTACAGGGGTACCTGTTTTTAATTGATACAAAAAAGATGAGTCAGGACTCTCCAACCAATGATTACATGTACAAATAAACTGAAAAAAAAAAGTCATGAGAGGTGACCAGAGAAATAATGACATAGAACTATTCCAACTTCCTTTCACACATCTTGAGCTGTATATCCAGTAGATATCTCAAACTTAATATGTGCAAAACAGAACTCAATAGCTTTCCACAAATCCCACCCACCTCTTCTTCCTTTCCCTATTACAATCAAGGTCATCTTAATCCTACTAGACCCTCAAGATCACAATCTAGAAATCATCTTCAATCCCTTACTCTGTCTCACCCACCACATATAATCTGTTATCAAGACCTGTCAATTTTATCTTTGGAACATCTTTCTTTTTTTTCCTTTGTTATTTAATATTTTATTCCATTTTAATTAAGTGCTCTTTGCATTGAATCAATGTGTTATTTGAACATGTTAAGCATAAACTACATTGACAAGGAGCTCCTTGGTGTAGAAATGAAAAGGTGCTTGACTAGTAAATATTTCTAATCTGAGAAGGAACAAAGTGCCCTAATCATGAAAGAACTTAAGAGGCCAAGCTATACCAGTTTTAATTATCTGAACTTTGTTACCATGCTACAGAAAGCTTTTTTTCTTGTTTACACCTAGTTTATTCTTTGATTTAAATGATTAACTTAATACCAAGTCCAGGTAAGTTTCACTCATACATAAATGAGGAAACCAAGTCCAGGAAAAAGAAAGCTTTCTTTTTACCCCCAAAGGACACATAGCAGAGCCCAAGTCTAGAATTTAGGTCTTTTGGCTCTCATTCAGTACTCTGCATAGTATGCTATTAGGTGTGGCTGCCCAGCAAAAATCTTTCCTGAGCCAGGAAAAGATGGATAGTTAGATGTCAATGTTGATGATGACATTGATGAGGTGGATGTGGATGATATTGATGATGTTGTTGATGTTGTTGTTGATGATGCTGCTGATGTTGAAAATGTTGATGATGATATTGTTGATGATAGTGATGGGACCTTTCTTCTTTTAATTATCTCTTACTTATCTTGTATATAATTTATACATTACCTATTTGGTTATTGTCTTCTCTATTAGATTGTGAACTCCTAGAGGGCAGAAGCTGTCTTTTTTATCTTTTTGTATTCCCAACATTTAGCTTAGTGCCTGACACATAGTAGGCAGTTAATAAGTATTAATTGACTGACTGCCTGACTGACTAGTGAAAAGAATAATTTCTATGTGTAGGAGAGAGCCATCTGTCTTGAATTCTAAAACCATTCTGTAAATGTCAGGATGGCCCCAGCAAGTCAAGAGATATGCTCTCAGATTTGCCAAAAAGACAGACAAGGGTGAGGGTTAGTAGGATGAACTGGAAATCTTTCTCCTCAGAGTTTATCTGTGGCTTAAATAGAGTCCTGAGTTCTTCACCCCAATTCTGCCACTTCTAGTCACGTGACTTTAAGTAAGTCCTTTAAATTTGGCAAGTCTTAGTTTCTTCATTTGTTAAATTTTGTGGGAGAGGGAGAACAATATTTGTGCTCTTCACTTTCTTTTTCTTTTTAACCCCTTTATGAAGTATTGATTCCAAGGCAGAAAAGTGGCCAGAGCTAGGCAATAGGGTTCACATAGCCAGGATCATATAGCCAGGAAGTTTCAGAAAGAAAATCTGAACCGAGGACCTCCCATCTCTAGGTCTTGCTCTCTATCCAGTAGGCCACCTAGCTACACCCCACTATTTACTTTCCAGTGATGTTATGGATTTAATAGTAGAATAGTTGAAAAATCTATATAAATGGAAGCTATTATTAACCATGGGCAGAAGAGATGACCCCTGATTTACATACCTACCTGCTAGGACCCCAGGAAGTTCCCCACCACCAACAATCCATATCCCTTCCCCACCAGTTCCATAGAAATCCTCTCCCCTGGAGACAGAGCCTATTTACCCCAGGGTGAGCTAAGAATGAGAATGTAGGGCTTGAGTCTAGGACTTGAAAATCTCTCCCAAATCACTGATCTACCTCAGATTGGTCCTTCTTGTCACGCATGGGTTAAGAGATTAGAACCCTTCAGAGGCAAGATGGAGAGAGAGATTTTAGGAGCTGCCCTTTGCACAGGAAGATTCCTTCCTCAGTTTTTTTTTCCTTTGCAGGGCCAGAGTAGGAATTGGGCAGGGATTTTTAAGGAAATGAAAAAATATTCAGAACTCCAATGTTCCCTTGCAAGGCAATGACCTGTATACTGAGAGTGATAAGGTTTGCAGAGAGTCTCCAAAGAGAAACTTTTCTATGGATGTACTTTATGTCTCTCTTCTCATGTACTGACCCATGGGAAGCATCCAGGGGAAAGGCTATTTATCTGTGTGGCCCTCTTCTTGGTATCTAGTGCCTTCTGGCTGTGCTTGGCACCTATCGCCTCTTGCCAAAGGTTTGGCATTCCAGTAAGATCTGAATCTGTGATGAAAAGATTTCTCAGACAGCTCCAGCTGCATTCCTATTATAAGAATTTAAATTTTAGGTTTTATGCTAAATATGAGAATTCTAAAGTAATATTGTGGTCGCCAATTTAAAAAATTAACTCAAGTAATGAGCCTGTTAGTCCCTCTTAATAATTTAGTTTAATAGAGATATAGTAAAAGTGAGAAATGTAGGAAGGAAGTAGAAAGTATTGCCTAACTAGATACCCTATAATTTCTGTCTAAAGAAGTCCAGCTCACCATCCAGCAAGGGCTCTCAAGTCCCGATCTCCACATGGAGTCATGGTAGTCTCTTAAGCCAGGAGTCCAGGTGATGTCTTCAGCAAGGGTTCCACCAACACAGCCTCCTCCAGGAAATGAAAGCCTATCTGGAACCAATCTCTACAGAAGTCAAGAAAGAAAGGCCAGCTACTCACCAAACAAGCCAATGCATGATTCAGGGAAAGAGTCTCCTCCTTCGGTCCAGCTCACTAATGCAGAATCTCCAAAGACGAATTCCAAGGAGAAGATTAAAGGAGAAGTCCCTTGGACAGGAAGTTTGGGATTTTTTATAGTCCTTTTTTCATCACTTCCTGTCCATTCCCCACTTTATGTGAACTAATTGCAGTCTTTCAATTTACCTAGCATTGCCCAAGGGGGTGGGGGCTAGCAGTAGCCTTTAGAGGTGAGAGCTTACTCTAGTAAGTGACTTATGAATTCTCTTACTTAGTGTTCTTTGAGTTCTTGATTTTTTTAGCTAAAAATAGACAAGGGGAGAGTTAATCTTATCTTCACAGTGTGAAGGTTTTGACTCTAAGACTCTGTCCCATCTCAGAAGGGTGTATTTGGAGAGCCTTGGTGAAAAAAAACAAGAACTACAAAATCAAGAGTTTTGTCTAGGATCACTTCTCTGAAACCTACACACAGCTGAGCTTTCCTGTAGCTTTCCATTCCCAAGAGGGAGCTCCTAGGGGCAGGGGAAGGATCCAGTGACTTGACACCAAGAGCTTTCTGGGTGATCCCAAAGGACATCATGTTAGATAGATTTTCTGGAGCCCAGATTCATGTAACTGAGGTTATGAAATAAACGCTATACACGGAGGCTTTCCATGAAACCTGCATGGGGTGATGATGTTCTGTGAGCTGGCAAATCTGGTTTGACAGATTTCCTTGCCTTCAGTAAGACATTGTCTCTTCCATCAGCTCTGAAGGACCCCAGGAGTCCAAACTGTAGGCTGTTTAATATGTGAGTCAGCATGTTTTAACAGAAGAGAAAATGTGCCTCAACAAGATGTTGGGAGCCTGAAAATCCTGGCTCATTTCTCTGGGGTGAGTTCCATTTGGCTCTGAATATGGAAGAAAAGTGTAATCTGTCCCTGGCCTTATGCTACAGGAGAGAAGCATCATATGTGGGAATGAACTGACTATTGATACTTAGAAAACTCATTGGTCTGGTGCTCCCCTCCATAGACAGAGATTGCAAACTCTTCTCTGTCTGAGTAAACTGTCTTACCAGTTTTAGTGCCAAAAATATTAATTGCTTAAGTAGGCAGCTTTTAGGGGTGGAACTTCTTCACACTTAACTGGCCTGGCCTCTAGATGAAAAATCAATAAACTATATGTGGAACACTAAAAAATAAGGTCTTTGCTCTTAGAGAGTAACTAGGTGGCTCAGTAGATAGAGTGCCAGGCTTGGAGTCAGGAAGATATCTTCTTGAATTCAAATATAACCTCAAATTCTAGCTGCATAGTCTCAGAAAAGTCTCTAAGGCCTGATTGCCTCAGTTTCCTCATCTGTAAAATGAGCTGGAGAAGGAAGTGGCATACCACTCCAGTGTCTTTGTCAAGAAAATCCCAAATGGGGTCATAGTCATGAAGAATTGGACATGATTGGAAAAAACAACTGAACAACAATTTTGCTCTTATGGTTCTTATATTTTAGTAAGGTTGTTCTACCAACACAAGTGAATGTCAGAGGCTTACTAAAGAAAGTGGTATAAGAAGCACAAGGGGTAAAGTCAATACTGAAAAGATGGGCATCATAAAGGTTTTTTTCTAAAGACATAGTTTTTGAGTTGGACTGTAAAAAGAAAAGATAATTATGATAGCAGATCAAATAAGAGACCCTGGACTCTCTCTCTCCAGGGCAGAGAAGAAGAGAGGACATTCTAATACAAACAAAGGCATGGAAATAGAAGAAGTTAAGGTATGTTTGGGCAGAGAGTACTCTAGTTCAGTTGGAGTACAGAAGGCATGGAGGGAAGCAAACAATATGAGATACGGCTAAAAAATAGTCTTTCTAGAGGGTGGAAAACCATGAATGCTGGGTACAGGGCTTTAAAAATTATTAAATATGCAATAGGGAGCCATTGGAGATTTTTGAGCATGATCATATCTGTGTATATAATCTGGCCCATATTTACAGCTTTTGGAAACTTAGGAAGACCTTCTAGAGCAAGGATTCCTTTATCTCTTTGGTGCCATGGATCCTTTTTAAGAATAATTATTTTAAATACACAAAATAAAATACATAAGATTAAAAAGGAAACTAATTATGTTGAAATACAGTTATCAAAAATATTTCTTTTAACAACCAGATTTATGGACATTTTTGAACTTGTGGCTTTGCTAGAACACCCTTTAAAAGCCCAGCTTTGCTATGAGGGGAAGAAAAGGACTTAAGGGATGGTGTGTCATCAATGTTACTATTAAAATGGAGAATCACGGGGGCAGCTGGGTAGCTCAGTGGATTGAGAGCCAGGCCTAGAGACAGGAGGTCCTAGGTTCAAATCCGGCCTCAGACACTTCCCAGCTGTGTGACCCTGGGCAAGTCACTTGACCCCCATTGCCTACCCTTACCAATCTTCCACCTATAAGTCAATACACAGAAGTTAAGGGTTTAAAAAAAAATTTGAAAAAAAAATGGAGAATCAGACTTCAAAATATTATGAAATACTTAGCTTAGGGAACTGAGATAAATTAAATTCCTGGCAACATTATTGAGGTGGTCAGTGCTTGCTGGTGATAGGTAGTTGCAGATTTTGCTTAGCAATCAGAGGTCCCAAAGATTCTCTCTTTTTTTTTTAATTCACTTTTTTGACTCCTATATGCCCATATGAGCACCTTGCAAACCACACACCTTTGTCATCTCCATTCTCCCTTCAGTTATTTTGTTGAAATATTGGGAGTTGTTCTCCACTTAATTAAACACATCCAATCCCAAGTAAGAGTCAGTTACATTGACCCTTACTCAGACCCCCTGCCTTCTTCTGATAGCTAGGAACAAGCAGGAAATTGGGATTAGTTATCCAGGATTGCATTAAAAAATAACTGCCACACTATTAGGAGGTGAGCTTTTCTATTTAAGTAGATGAAAAATCCCACATAGCAACTGAAAGAAGTGTTGGAGAGTTCAGGACTGCTGGATTTGCCAAGTTTTAGAATAACTTTTCTGAAGGACCATTGCAGATCCCACCCCCATTTCTCCTCCTGCTGTGACCTGATCCTCACTTTACCAGGTGACCCAGATCTTGTTTTATTCACCCCCTTCTTTGTCCTCGACCTATTCTGTTTCTGTATCCCCAGACCCCAGACCCCAGATATCTCAAGCTTAGCCTATGCTTTCTTTGTGGGAGTAATTTTTTTTAGAATAAAGGATTTTTGTTTCATGCATTAAGGTCCTGCCTGGTTCCCCAGTGCATAAGTAAGCTGGAGTGATTGGTGGCATCCAATGAAGATGTGTGGGATAAAAGTTATCATACCTGTTTCTAGGAATTCAATGGGATTCTGCTTTCTGCATGTTTTCAAGCCACAATTGAAAAGCAATTTAGAGTAGTAGAAATAGTAATAGTAGTAATAGTAATATTTATACTGTACTTTCTTTGTGCCAGACACTATGCTAAGTACTTTACAAATACTATCGCATTCCATCCTCAGAATATCCCTGAGAGGTAGGGGCTGTTATTATCCCCATTTTACAGTTGCAGAAGCTGAGGTAAACAAAGGTTTTATAACTCAGGCCTTCCTGACTCTAAATCCAGTATTCCATTCACCATGTCAGTTGGGTTTAACAACTGGTAGACCTGGCACAACAGAAAGTTTCCTGAGGAGAGAATCCAAAGTCCTATATTCTAGTCCCAAATTTGTCAATAATTGACTGCGTGACCTTGGTCAAGTTAACCTTTCCTCCCTGGACTTCAGTTTCTGTAGTGTGGTCTGTGAAAAAGAAAAGGTTTTAAGTGACAAAGTGGATAGAGTTTTGGCCTGGAATTAGCATGACCCAAGTTTAAATGCAGCCTAGGACAATTACTAAATGTGTGACCTGGGTAAATCACTTAACCTCCCTCCCAAAATTACCTGAGATAATATTTGAAAAACACTATAAAAATTCTATCTATTTTAAATCAGGGTTTGACTCCTAGTACAATTATCTGTGTAACTCTGAGCAAATTGTTTAACCTCTCTAGACTTCTGTTCTTTCGGTATTAAAATTTTGAGAATGACACTAGATTTTCTTTAAGTTCCCTACTAGTTCTAAATCCTATGATACTATGACCTAAAATACAGTTATAATAATATCTTCCCCGTCTCTTTTCCCAGGATTTTTTGAGGATGGTCCTATGTCTGAAAGGAACTAATTTCAAAGATTGCATAAATGATCGCTTTCCTGCTAACTTTCCAGCATTTAGCAATAAGTGCGCTCTAAATACATGATCCAGATGTGATGTGATCTTTGGTGAAATACCTACACCCATGAAATCATAGATCCAAAGCCATAACTAGAATAGGTTAACCAAATCCTTTCCCCAGGATAATAAATTTAAAGGGCACTGGTAGTATTTGCTATCATTTAGTAGCATAGAAGGAACAATGTTTATTCACTTAGTTACCCAAAAGAGTCAGTTAAAATAAGATGAAGTCTATAATGAGCTCCTCCTCAATCCCTCAATTGTGAATATATACTTCATGTTGCCTGCCCTGGGCACAATTTATGGTACTTTTTCCAGCAGCAAGAAAAGGTCATAATTAAAGTTTTGTACAAATCCTTGAAGTACGTGTTAAACCGAGTCTGATCCTAGTGGTCAGAGAGAAGATATATCTTTAGAAGAATTTTCTCCATGATGTGCATTCAATAATAGCTACTGACAGGGACCCATTTCTGAATTTTCAACAAGTCTGAACTATTTATGTTCAGCAGGAAACCCAATCTCAGGCTGTCCAATTTCCTTTGTTGAAGATCACAGAACTCTGGAGTTTTCTAGAAATAATTTAAGAATTTGGCAGGAACTCAATAGCCAAAAGCAATTTCTGGCAAAGCTCTGTCCCCAGTGGCTTCTCAACAGGGTTGGTCCCTCTAGCTTCCAGAGTGCTGGAGTAGGGGAAAAAAACCAGCCAGAATGGCTGAATCCTTCCTTAATAGCATTACTGGCAACAACTATCAAATGATCTACCAGCCTTCTACACTCCCAGTCCTCCTTGATTTGATTTGCCTTCCAAACTCTGATTTTCACTGACCCACCTTAGGGAAGTTTGATGAAATCTTACAGTATGAAAACATCAAAATGAGAAATAGGTTGGTATCAGAAAATGAGAATCCTCTCTTACCTTTGCTCCTTCTAGCTAAGGAATTTTATTTAGTAAGAAAAAATTCTCTCACAAAGTGAACAAGCACAGAAAAGGGACCCCAGGATCCAGAATCATAGGATTATGGAATATATTTGAACTTTAAGAAACTTTACTTTGTAGAATGTTAGAAGTAATGGATGGGCAGCAAGACAGTGTATGATAAACCCAAAGAGCCCAACTTTGGGGACAAAAATCCACTATTTGACAAAAACTGTTGAGAAATTTGGAAAACAATATGGGAGGGATTAGGTTTAGATCAACATCTCACACCCTACACCAATTCAGAATGGGTGAATGACTTGAATATAAAGAGGGAAACTATAAATAAGTTAAGTGAACATAGAGTAGTTTACTTGTCAGATCTCTGGGAAAGGAAAGATTTTAAAACCAAGCAAGAGTTAGAGAAAATTACAAAATGTAAAATAAATGATTTTGATTATATTAAACTAAAAAGCTTTTGTACAAACAAAAACAATGTAGCCAAAATCAGAAGGGAAACAAAAAATTGGGAAAAAATATTTATAACAAAAAATTCTGACAGGGGTCTAATTACTCAAATATACAAGGAGTTAAACCAATTATATAAAAAGTCAAGCCATTCCCCAATTGATAAATGGGCAAGACACATGAATAGGCAATTTTCAGATAAAGAAATCAAAAGTATCAATAAGCACATGAGAAAGTGTTCTAAATCTCTAATAATTAGAGAAATGCAAATCAAAACAACTCTGAGGTATCACCTTACACCTAGCAGATTGACTAAAATGAAAGAAGGGAGAGTAATGAATGCTGGAGGGGATGTGGCAAAACTGGGACATTGATGCATTGTTGGTGAAGTTGTGAACTGATCCAACCATTCTGGCTGGCAATTTGGAACTATGCTCAAAGGGCTATAAAAGAATGCCTGCCCTTTGATCCAGCCATACCATTGTTGGATTTGTACCCCAAAGAGATCATATATAAACAGACTTGTATGAAAATATTTATAGCTGTGCTTTTTGTGGTGGCAAAAAACTGGAAAATGAGGGGATGCCCTTCAATTGGGGAATGACAACAAATTGTGGTATATGCTGATGATGGAATACTACTGTGCTCAAAGGAATAATAAACTGGAAGAATTCCATGTGAACTGGAAAGACCTCCAGGAATTGATGCAGAGCAAAAGGAGCAGAACCAGAAGAACATTGTACACAGAGACTGATATACTGTGGTAAAATAGAATGTAATGGACTTCTGTGCTAGCAGCAATGCAATGACCCAGGACAATTCTGAGGGATTTATGGAAAAGAGAGCTACCCACATTCAGAGGAAGGAATGCAGGAGAGGAAACATAAGAAAAAGAACTGCTTGAACACAAGGGTTGAGGCGGACATGATTGGGGATGTGGACTCAAAACTACCACACCAATGCAACTATCAACAATTTGGGAATAGGTCTTGATCAATGACACATGTTAAAACCAGTGGAAATACACATCAGCCATGGGGGGTAGGGGGAAGTCGGGGGATGAAGGGGAAAGTAAGAGCATGAATTATGTAACCATGTTAACTTTTAAAAAAATAAGTATTAATAAATGTTTTTTTTTTTAAAAAAAGAAGTAATGGATGGGGCATTAGTGCAAAGAATGTTCCATTGACTTCAGAGGTCTTCATTCAATACCCTTTTCTCACAGATTATCACTATAGTCTGGTAAATACTTCAGACATTGGAGATTTCAAGAAATTTAAAATAAGAATAAATCAGATCCCACAGCCTAAGATGAACAGGAAAAGTTGACTCAAGATCAAGGAGTTTTCAAATACAAAATTCTTCAGACATAGTCATGAATGATTTTAATGATGATAGCATATAAAGAGACTTATATAAATACACAAGGAACTTGTTGACCAATAATATTTTTAAAAGATTACAGAAGATGGATGGAAGATCAAGAAACCAGAAATGAATACAAAAATACTCCATAATCCTGTGATTCTAGGTTCCTGGGTTCCCTCTTCCCTGCTCATTCACCTTGTGAGACAGTTCTTTCCTACTAAATGAAATTCATCAGCTGGAGGGAATGAGGGTAAGGAAAGATTGTCATTTTCTGATAAAAACGTATTTCTCATTTTGCTCAATATAGAAATGTTGTTATGTCCTGTGAGTGGTATATCTAGAGAAATATGGATCAAATTAAGTCAAGGCTGGCAATGATTCCAAAGTTTTAAAAAGTGAGCTTTAGTAGATCTTCCATTTATTAAAAAAATTAACTTTTTTGTTGATCTCTTTTGTTTTTTACATGACATTTATTTCTAACTATATTCCTCCTCTCCTTTTTACCTATAGAGCCATCTCTATAGTAAGCCATCTAAGATTAATCTAAAAATGGAAAAATAGTGGAGAAAGCAGTTGTACGAAACTATCATATGAACTAGATGTAAAAGTATATGCAATATTCTACATTCATAGTCTCTCACTTCTCCAGTGAAAGAAAAGATACTTTTACCAATTCTTTTCCAATGCCAAGCTTAATCAATGCATTTTCATAGTGTTTGATTTTTTATTGTACTTTCCATCTATCATTAAAGTCATTATATGTGTGTATGTGTGTGTATATACATTGCTTTCCTTGTTTGGTTTATTTATTTCTATATCAATTCATATAAATCTTTCCACATTTCTCTGAATTCTTCCTATTAATAGTTTCATGCCATGTAGTAATAATTCATTACATTCATGTGTTTAATTTAATCAGTCATAAGATTCTCTTTGTCATCAAAAGTGCTCTTCAGCATCCCCATGGCAATATGGTCCACTGTCCTTTTACTAATCAATTCAAGGATTAGTACATTATCTAATTATAGTACCTATTATCTATTCAAAGTATCTGTGCTTGATGGATCCACATAGGTTGTCCATAAAACTATTATATATTATAGTATGGCATTCTATAGCAGTGATGGCAAACCTTTTAGAGACTGAATGCCATGCCCTGTCCCCCTCGCTTTCCCCAAAAAGGGATGGAGAAAGGGCTCTCATTGGGCTGCAGGGCAGAGGGATGGGTAAAGTGAAAAAATGTTGTTGTGCACAGAGGAGAGGGGAAGGAGAACAGTTCCACCCAAGTCCCTCTGCCTTTCTAGTAACAAACTTGCAGGGAGGAGCTGTGGGGGGGAGGGAGGCATATGTGACTACAGGGAGTGCAACACGTGCCATCTTTGGCTTCACCATCACTGTTCTATAGCATTATGTTATAAAATGGTATTGTTTATCTACTTGGTTTTTCTTCAGTAGCTAGTTAACCCAAACTCATACTTCAATAATTATGGATATCATTTAGGAGGTGCTTCAGTACTCTGAGACTTGAAACAATCAACACAATATCAGTCTCAAACAGGAACATTTAAAAGGTCCCTCTTTGATTTGAACTCTGTATTGGAAATCATCCATGGGAAGGATAAAAACACCTTTGTTGAGCTTACATTTTCTTACATCTTCATACTTCATTTTATTTTCATAATAGAAAGGTCATCAAACTAAGTTATCTCTTTTGTTTCATCTTTCAAGTAATTCTAAATGGTTTTTATATATGTATGGGAGATGGCTTAGTGAAGGACAGCTTTGAATGTGGCCTTTTCTCTACTGAATGAAGTGCTTTTTTCATTAATCAACAAACAATAAACACAATGGAACTTAATAGTCTCTGCCCATTTTAGTCATAGAATGACTATAATGATATGTTCCATTATAAAATAGTATTTGTAAAAGTATGACTATTCTTTTCCTATACTTTCATCAACAATGTCTTCAATGCATGCATAGTTTATTCTTGCAGTATATGTGTGTGTGTGTGTGTTTGTGTAATGAGAGTAGAAATAAAATTTATTCTGTTTTAAGAGCTTCCAAATTATGATACTATGGTTTCAGGTAAGGTAACAACAAATATAGATACTGTAATGAGAGCCAGTAAGGAACTTACTATTATAGGCACCATGAACAATGAAACAGTACAAATATTAAATATACACATGTCAAATAATATAGTACTTACAGGAAAAAATAAAGAACTTAGATGAAATTCTTAATCAAATGATAAAGATAATAAATACAATCAAGCAATTAAGAAACATTTATTAAGTACCTACTATGTCTTCCCCTATCCTGAAAAAAAAATCCTCATTTGACCCTTCCATCCTTGAACTGTAATCTGTGATAAGAACTATGCTGAGTGAAAAAAAAAAGATGCAATAAAGTAGGAAAGAGGAAGAAGAGGACCCAGGACAAAATTCTAAAGAACATCTATAGTTAGAGGCTGTGATCTTGAGGAAGAAGCAGCAAAGAAGGCAGAAAACAGTAATCAGATAAATAGGAAAACTAGAGAGTAATGTGCTGAAAACTGAGAAAGAAGAGATTATTGAGAAGTGTTCAATATGTAAAAGGATAAAGAGAGTTCAAAGTGTATAAGGAAAGAAAAAGCTACTGGATTTGGCTACTAAAAGATCATTAGTAACTCTGGAGAGAGCAATTTTAGTGAAAAGATAAGCCAGATTATGAAGGGTTGAGAACAGATTGAGGGAAGAGAAAGTAGGGATACCTATTGTAAATGGTCTTTTCAAAAAGGGAAAAGGGAAAAGGGAAGAAGAGATATGATAATAGTTAGCAAGGTTGGAAAGGTCAAGTGAGGATTCTTTTTCAGGATGAGGGAGACATTGGCATGTTTGTGGGCTATCAGAAATGAGCCAGGAGAGAAAGAGAAATTGAAAATAAGTGGAAAAAATGAAGATTACAGAAGGGGGCAATATGATGGAGGAATCAAGAGGGAGTAGGATCACTTGAACAAGTAGATGGATTAAACTTGGTAAAGAGAAAGGCCACATCATTATGTGAAACAGGGGTGAAGGAAGAAAGAGTGGTAGAATGTACCTGACTGATGGGAGATGAGGAGCGGAAAAAAGAGATTCCAGAGAAAATAGCCTTAATTTTTTATTAAAATATGAGGCAAGATTCTTAGCTGAGGGAGTAGGAAAGGCAAATCTATGGGAGATTTGAGGAAGGATAAAAAAAAAGTTTGGAAGAACCACTGTGAGGAAATTTATAATAATAGTGAGCTGAGAAGGCAGGTATTAATAAGGTAAGCTGATAAGGTATCTAGGATTGCCTAGAAGCAGTGAAGACCCAGTTGAAACTATATAACATAAATTTGTAGTGGACCCAGTCAGAATGGTGTGATTTCTTTCTACCTTCTTTTAGCAGCAAATGTATAAACATGAAAACAATGACTAGTGGGAGTGATCCAAAGCTTAAGTTTGACTGGGCAACAACAAATGATATAATAAGAGAAGTATGACTTCAAAAGAGAAGAGTGGTGTAGAGTTAAACTGGCTTGCCAAAGAATTAATATGAGGTTAAGAGAAGAGAATGTATTAGTACAAAGGAGATGAACTGGGAAAGAACTGATAATTCAAGAGATTTGAGGACGTGGTGCAGATGAAGAGTAGGGTTATAAAAATTAAAGCAGAGGAAGAAGTGAAAAGCCAAAAATTATGGTCAGATAAGGAAATTTTCAAATTCTTGAACATAGAGGTGATACATTTGTGGGTAATGGCAAGATCAAGGGTAAGACCATCTTCCTCTATAGCTGAGATGGAATGAAGGAGAGAGAAACTCTTGGGAAATGAGTAGGTTGAAGAATTAAATTATTGGGACATTTGAGGGGAAAATCAAGTGTATATTGAAGTTCTCTAGCATGAAAGCAAGTTTGGGAGAAGAGAAAAATTGTAAACCTGGTATCCAACCCATTGAGGAAGAAGGGGGAGTCATCTGGAAGGGGAGGGTCTGTAGACAATAGCTTCTAAGATTATGATTTCGTAGTAGACATGAAAAATTTGATGCTCAAAGGTAGATACATTACTAAATTATGGAAGGAGAAGAACTTGAAAGTCACGATGGGGAGCAAACAGTATGTCATTATCTCTGCCTCAGCTAGCAAATCAAAAAGAATGAAGGGGCAGCTGGGTAGCTCAGTGGAGTGAGAGTCAGGCCTAGAGACAGGAGGTCCTAGGTTCAAATCCGGCCTCAGACACTTCCCAGCTGTGTGACCCTGGGCAAGTCACTTGACCCCCATTGCCCACCCTTACCAATCTTCCACCTATGAGACAATACACTGAAGTACAAGGGTGGGCTGATTTTCTTTGCACTAAAGGTTCACTACAACCCAGTTGGGAGATTTAGCTGGCAAAAGATCCAAGAAACCTTGTGCTGATAAAGATATAAGTAATAGCCTTTTGTAGATGGAAGATGCCCAAACTGGCCCCCTACCAGATTTTTCTTAGGAACACGCAGTGACTAGAAGCTCAGGTTTTCTCTGATATCTTTTTTCACGTGAGGAGGCTATCAGGTGGCAGCAGAAAATGGTAGACTCCTTGGACAAAAAGAAGAGCAATCTTTCCTCAGGCAGGAGATATGCTATTTAGCCCTATGGCACATCCACATTCTAAAATCTTCTCACCTGAAATACAAGAGGATAATAGAAAGAAAAAAAGTCCTCTTTGAGATCTTCATAAATCAAATTTAAAGATCAATTAGGAGAATATTATAAACAGATATAAAGTGCTGGAAAAATATATTTGATAAACCTATAATGATTATTGAATAGGGATATTAAACAGTATGCTTATTTTCAGCTTCAATTGATATCTTTGCAATAACTGATCATGTTCTAATGGCATAAAAATTTCATAAATGGAGAAAAGCAAAAATATTTAAAAGCATCTTTTACAGACTATACTGTAGTTAAAATTAGAGTTAATATAGGAAAATATGAGCAAAAGACAATTAGAGAAAATGAATAATGTCCTAAAAATAAATGTCAAAAACAATAAATAATTATAAATAAAGAGAATTGTTAAAAACTAGATAATGTCAAAAATGAGCTGCATCAAGACAAAAGAGATAATTTCAAGTAGATAATTAGACTGGTGCAGGGACAAAATCAATGCAGCTAGAATGAAAACAATAACTATATACTGGAGGGGATGGGAAATGCATCAAACACTGGCAAAATCAGATATACAAAATCTAGAGAGTTAGCATAAGTTTTTATAAAAATCAACCAGTTGTTTAATAAGTAGTGGTCAAAGTATCTGAACAAACTTTTCAAGGAAGAAATGCAATAATTATATGAAAAAATATTCAAATCACTCATAAAAGAAATATAAATTAAAATAACTAGTTTATCATCTGACACCCTCAAGTCAGAAAAAAATAGTCAAAAAAGGGAAAAAGTTAATGTTAAAAGTGCTTTTAAAAAACAGGAACACTAATATACTGCAAGTAAATTATGAAATGGTACAAAGATTGTGGAAAGAATTCTATAATTATTTCGGAAAAGCTCAACTGTTATTAACCTTAATACAGTGATTCCATTATTTAGTTTATTCCTTCAAAGAGGTTAATGAAATTAAAAAATCATCTCATATAAAGAGAAACAATCATAGTAGAATTATTTGTAGTAACAAAAATGTGGGTGCATTTTTGTCTGTGCAATTGAAGACTGGTTCAACAAATGGTGATGTATAAAGATATGCCAAGAAGAAATCATAAATATGAAGAATTCAGAGAATATTAGAATAAACTGATGCAAAACAAAGAAAGTAGCACTGATAGAACAATGTACACGATGACCACAATATTATAAATGAAGATATTAAAAAGAAACAAAACTTAAGTCATATACTTCAAATTACTAGTTAAAACATACATCTTGTCCAGAAGGTACAAAAATATTTATAGCAGCTCTTCCTGTGGTAGCAAAGAATTAGAAGGAAGGAAGGAAGGAAGGAAGGAAGGAAGGAAGGAAGGAAGGAAGGAAGGAAGGAAGGAAGGAAGGAAGGAAGGGAGAGAGG
>NC_058135.1:218854161-218872221 GCF_016433145.1 Gracilinanus agilis
TCTCTCTCTCTCTCTCTCTCTCTCTCTCTTTCTCTCTCTCTCTCTCCCTCTCTCCCCCTTCCTTGTGCCATGAAAATCTCATTTTCTCTGTTGTTTTTTTCAAAACAATAACTGGTCATATTTCTATAGCTCTTTAGTTGCAATTGTATTTCCCATACAACACCCCATTAAGGTAGGTAATATAACTATTATCCCCATTTCACAGAGAGGAAATTGTAAAGAAAAGGAAGTAATGACCCCGGCTGGTAAGTGACAGACCTGGGACTCATGGAATCATAGACTCTCAGAGCTGGAAGGAACCTCAGAGAGGGCCTAATGCAAACTACAGATGAGAAGGAACATGCTATTTAACACCCCCCAACAATGGGCATCTAGCTTCTGCTTAAGGGTCTCCAGTCATGGAAGCGGTCACCACCCCGCTGACCCCTTTCCACTTGGAGATAGCGCTCATTGTTAGGGAATGTGTCTTGTATTGACAGAAACATGCTGACATGCTCCTCTCTTACTTCCACTCATTGTTCCTCTTCTGCCCCAGAGCCAGGCAGACCACGTGTGGTGGCCCTTCTAAATGGAAGACTCTTAGATATTCGAAATGAGCTATTAGGTGTCCCCTGAATCTCATCTTCTACCACCTCAACATTTCTTCTTCCTTTTATAGTTCCTTGTATATCCGTGGCCTCAGAGTCTTTCATCCAGCTACTCCGCCAATGATCCTCCCTAAAACAAGGTGTGCAGAACCAAACACAAAGCCCCAGATGTGGTCTGACTAGTTTTGAGAGACTATAACTTCCCTGAAACAACTAAGATTGCATAATATTATTCTATTTTTGCTCTGTTTAACTTCTATGTCACACACTGTTGACTCATATTCCATTTGTACTCACAAATTCTCATGAAAAATGAAAAAGCATTTTTTTTTATTATTTGCTATGGGCCAAGCACTGTGCTAAGCACTGGGAATATTAGTACAAAAATAAGGAAGTCTCTACCTTCAAGGATTCTAACAGAGAATTCTAACAGAGAAGACAACACATATTGGGGGAATGGTTTCCAGGGTAGAAATTTTGACTTGGGAAGTCATAAGGATGATGAAGGAAACCCGAGGGGATTTGACTGACATTCTAGTAGCAATAGCAGCACAGTTCTTGGCATATAGTAAGCACTTAATAAATATTTGTTCAGGGACAGCTAGATGGCTCAGTGGATAGAGAGCCAGACCTGGAAATGGGAAGTTCTGGGTTCATATCTGAGCTCGGACATTTCCTTGCTGTGTGGCCTTGGCAAATCACTTAACCTCAATTGCTCCTCCTCTGCTCAATTACTGCTCCTCTGCCTTGGAACCAAAATGTAGTATCCATTCTAAAACAGAAGGTAAAGGCTTAAAAATAAATAAATACTTGTTCATGGATTGATTATGGCCCCAGAACTGGTGAGTGAGATGAATGGCTAGGTTTGAGGTCTGGAGGTTACAGAGGCAGGAAGTGGGTGTTTCAAGATGGTCAAAGGAAAGAGAAGCACCCTGGGGCTGGCTATTTCTAGTGGGTCACAGAATACTCTCCCCACACAAGACAACAAGCCCCAAGGTGGGAGTTCTAGAACTAATGGGGTTAGATTGCCTAGGCCCAGGACATGGTCCCTAGTCTGGAGGATGAAGTGATAGTGAGGATGGAAAGAAGATGGTTGGGGTGGGATGAATACATGCTTGTGTCATTCATTTTCCGAACTCAAGGGTAGCTTTGCCTTCATCAGAATTAAATTTCATCCCAATTCATAGCCAAATACCAACACAGGAAGGATATTAATGTTAAAAATATAAGCTTTGTGTGTCAAGGAATGGCTTGATATCAATAAAAATGCTGCATCATTTTCCCAAATGAAACTGGCTCCATTACTTCCCATATTTGATTTTTGGCCTAGTTTGTGGGCCCCTTAACAATATCTTTCCAACCTTGTGCTGATGGACTAATTCAGTTTTTCTCTACTATACAGCTGCAAATGATGGACCACTAAGATTCTGAAGAATCGAAATTGTAGGTAACAAAGAGGGCAATAGAGAAATGCACAGTGAGCACAGACTGCAGCATATTACCAGTGATGAATTGAGTACAGTGAGGGATATAAGAGACTATTCTGAAAGTGTACAAATAAAAATAGTAACAGCCTTGATGTCAGGAGACTTGGCCCAAGTTCTTTCCTCTGACATTTAATATGTGACTTTATACAATAGCCCCCTGGCAGGATTCTTATGAGGAAAGCATCTTATTACCATAAAGTGATAAGAAATGGAAGTTATTATCCATTAAATTATAAAGCTCTAAAAGGGTCAGGATGGTGTCCTTTCTAAATCCTATATCAATCAGAGGCTTTAGATTGTTCAAAAAGCCTTTAATTGATGTAGAAGTGCTTTAAAGCCATTGGAATAACTGGAGTAACATTGCACAGGAAGTATATATGGGTTGTTTGAAGAGATTTGATTCTACAGTGTGGCTTTTGTATAAAATAGCAAGCCAGCTAAGAGCCCAGAGATTCGAGGTTTTGCCAGTCTCAAGGAAAGCTATTCCAGCCAATCCCCAAAGAAGAGATTTATTGGGGTAGGGAGAGAAAAACAACCTTGGTCTCGGCCCTGGTTTCAGTCTCCTTCCCACCTCCTAGTAGAGGAACATCTTTTGAACTTTGGATATTTGGAGGACTTTGGACTTTTCATCAGCATCCTACACTAGCAGCACCCACAGAACAGCTTAAATAGTCTCTGCATTGGGGGGGGGAAAGGGGGGAACAATCAGATATACTGATGAGAAGCAACTCCAGGCCTCTACAAGGAACTCAGCAGAAAACCTATGCCCTCTATCTACAAGGAACTCCATGAGCACCCCCAAAGTAGAGAAAATGACTTCTAGTAACTAAGAGTTGTGAGTTTTGCCTTCACAAAATGTACTTTCTACAAGTTAGATCACTTTTCCCTGAACTCTCAGTAAACATGTGAGAGAGTTTATCTCTTATTAGTATGAATTACTAAAAAGAAATTGATTTCAATACTACTTAAACTATTTGGGAAAATAGCAGAGGAAGGAACTCTACCACATTTCTTTTATGACACAAATATGGCACCAATATCTAATCCAGGAAAACAAAAAAAATGAAAGAAAACTCTATACCAATCTCCCAAATGAATATTGAAGCCAAATTGTTAAATAAAATACTAGCAAGGAGATTACAGTAATATATCACAAAGCTACTATGGCCAGGTCATTTTTATCAGAACACACAGATAGTTCAACATTAGGAAAACTACCATCTTTCCCCTATCTACTAATTTATTAAACCTATCAAAAAATAAAAATGAGATTAGTCAGACATAATCTGTCCATGGCGAAGTCGTGTCATCTCCCTTTGATCACCACTTCTTCCAAATATTCATAAACCATCCCTTTAATAAAGAATTCTATAATTTTACCAAGAATTGAAGTCAAGTTCATGAGACAATTATTGTCCAACTCCTTCTCTTGCCTCTTGAAAATTGGGATACTGTTTGAACACTCTTCCAGGCTTGGGACATTCTCTGCTCTTCTCCAAGGTCTTTCAAAGTGCTTTAGCAGTCACAGCTGCCATTACTTTCCATATATTGCGACATCACTTTTCCAGGTCCAGTGACAAAAAGCTCTTCAAGAGAAGATATAGGTTTTACTATTAATGCCTTACTTAGCTTTTGTTTCAACTCCTTAGTAGACATTTTTGTTCTGACTTTTCCAGTCCAAAGATCATTCTCCTTGGCAGAGAAAACAGAAGCAAAATTAGGTTATTCTGCCTTCATTCCTTCAGATGCTGATAATGCATCATAATGCATAGTGAGTACATTAGAGACCATCCACAGATGTCTGTGACCTTAGGAAAGTGACTTAAATTCCTTAGGCAGACTTCAGTTTCCTTGCCTATGAAAGAAGGTAGTTAAACTAAATTCACACAGAGGTCCTCCCCAGTCTAAGTCTAGGATCCTAAAACAAAGTGATAGATGAGGCCCAAGGGGAGAGGTCATTACCAATAGATATTAAATGGTCTTCCATCTTACACCTGAGTGGTGATAAGCAAGGAACTCACAAATTTGTGGGGCAGCCTAATTTATGGTTAGACAACTTTATTAGCGTGGAGAAAGTCATCACGCTCTAGCACTTCATTGAGAAGCCCAATATCCTGTCTCTTTCTTGTAGACACAAGAATTGAAAGGGACATAAGAGATCTTCTAATTCAACTGCCCGTTTTTCAGAGGTAGAAACTGATTACCAGAGAAGTAAATTGAATTTTCCAGAGATACTCAGACATAGATGAAGCAATCAGTTTCTGGATTTAAAGAAGGGGTAGACAGCCCACTGTCACTGGGAACTTACATAATTATGACATTGATGATAAGACACAGAATATAACAAGTTCATGAGCCAGCCTGTGACACAGCTACTTTGATCCCTTTTGTCCCAATCTGAGACTGACCACAAGGCACTTAAGTCCCACTTGAAGCTGGTTACTCTGCCAGACATGTAGACTCTCCTAAATACTTCCCAAATAGTGAGGTTTAAACACTTTCATTCCTAGGAATAAATAATAGGAGTTAATGTCTTTTATAAATGCACCAAGTTAGGGCAAGTAGACCCATCTACCTTTAAATATGTCAATCATGTATAAGTTAGGATTCACACAGAGGTTGCTAAAATTCCTTTGATGTTCAGTAATTACACTGGCACTCTATCCAATTACCTAGCCATCCCCAATACTTTTCCTCTAGAAAATCTCTAGGGATCCTCAACTTTTTTGTTACCCTTTGGCAGTCCAATGAAGCCTGTGGATTTCTTCTGAGAATGTTTTTAAATGAATAAAATAAATTTTACATGAGATTACAAAGGAAATCAACTGTAATGAAGTAAAGATACATTTTTTTATTTTTAGATGGCTAATAAGATACTTCATTTTACTTGTCTTTATATATTTATAACGGGATTGGCTTTCTTGCTTTCTCAATGAATGAGACAAAGAAAGGTAGGAAGGAAAGAAACCAACTCTGAAAATAAAATGTAATCTTAAAAAATTAAAATTACTTTTCCATCTAAGTCCACAGGCCCTCTAAAATCTATCCATGATTAAGAGTCAGGTTAAGAACCATTGTTCTAGAGGAAAAAACTTAGTCTGTCAAGGCTGCCCCATCAGTTCTTCTAACTACAGCAAGTGAAGTGCTCTACCCATTATTTCCACCAGTTGCCATTTGGAATCCCTTCGCCAGATCTTAGAGCCTCTCCTTAGCCAGAAGAAGTCTATATAAAAAGGAGAGCTATCAAGGGCCATTCAGAGATGACAAATTGCCCAATTAGTGCATTTCATTTTTTCTACAGTGACATTAGAGGATTCAAGTAAGATAAGGTGTTTTTCTAGGCATGCTACCTTACTATGGATTGGTTAGTAGGGTTAAAGTTAGATGGGGGTCTCTTATTGTTTCTTCTTCTAACTTTGAAATCCTAAGACCATACAAAGTGATTCATTGGGCACTAGGAGGCTCTGATTCCATCACTTTTATGATTCTTTACAATATTTATTTCCTGCACTTATTCAATATTCATTTTCTCTTCTTGGCATTCAAAACCTCCCACAATCTAGTTGCATGTTTCTAGATCCTGCCACATTACCTGGATCCCAAAGAGAGGAAGTGACCTACACAAAGTCATGGAGCCTGTTAACAATGGTTTGGGTGAAGAAGGTAGTTACCAGGGAGCACTGATGTGTTTCCCTCTTTTCCTAAATATCACACAGGTTTTTTTTTACTTCAATTTGCCTGGGGAAGTGGAATTTATGACAGCAAATTTCCTGAAGAACATAAGGTCTTTGATGTTCAACATCCTGCCCACATCAGAATGTTTACCAGCCTCTGGACAAGACCAAGTAGGATGAGCGACTCATCTGACTTAGAAAAGAAAAATGCTTGAATTACAGGAACACAGAAGGCTAGCTAACCTCAATGCTGGCATGAATCTTAGAATATAGGATTTAGAGCTGGATGGAACCTTAGAACATAAAATGAATATAAAACGTCAGAGCTGATAGCAACCTTAGAAATTATCTAATTAAATACCCTCATGTTAACAAATGAGAAAAACTAAGGCTCAAAAACATAAGGTGAAATATCCAGATAGCTAATAAGTTTGAGACCTGAGATTAGAATGCAGCTTTTCTGACTATCTGATTTATGGATGCAGAACTATGACTTCTGGGAGTCATAGGATAATAAATTTAGAGATTTAGAGTTAGAAGGAGGCCATCTAATCCAATCCTCTCATTTGACAGATGACAGACTGAGGCAGAGATTAAGATTTGTCTAAAGTCATAAAGATAACAGGTAGTAGGACTAAGACTTAAACCCAAAGGCTGACTCCATCTCCTCTCTTTCTGGTCCACCATACCATCCCCCTTGAACAGGGGCTTCCCAAACTTAAGGCTATTAAGCAAAATCAGACTCTGATTGCCTTGAAATTAAGGACAAGACAAAGCCTCCCCCCTTCTTCCCCGCAAGCCTCAGGACAGTGTCCAAAGGAGATGAACCATTTAAATGTGGCGACTCAATTAATCATTACAGCATTACATTTCTCCTACACAGTTACATATTCACCATGAAAGGCCAGGACCCAAATGAGTACACAGATGGGGATGTCACAGATTTCATGAGCTGAGACTGTCTAAAGTTCAGCAGTGTTAATGGGAATTCCATACACAAAGCCGTCTGCAAAATATCTGTGTAGGGATTTGTGGTAGCTTCTGGGAGATAGTAATTGGACAATCTGTCTGAGAGAAGGGAGTGGGGTAGCCAGAATATTTGGAGGGGGGGAAGAGTATAACTCATTGGTATGATTTCCCAGATAAAGTAGGCCTTGGGAATACTCTGTTCATTTTCCCATTTCTCTTTTCTCTGAACTCTATCTAACATCTTACTGCACTTGGACTTCCCTACCCCTTTTCTGCTTCATCTATAAAATGAGGATAATAATATCTTACCAGTCTGAAGAAGTTTGTATCAGATAGAAACATCTCTTTTCCCTTTCATTCCTTCCTTCCTTTTATCTTCTCTTCCTTCTTCCTTCTCTTTCTCCCTAATTTTCTTTCTTCCTAGAAATAAAAGAAGCCTTAGTTATCATCCATTGATGATATACAATATATGTTATGTATAATATAAATACATCCACATGTAAGTATATACTTATACATGTTTACATATATTTAGATATGATATTGTGTGTATATGTGCACATGTGTATATGCATATATCTAATCATACTCATTCTATTGGGAATCTAAACTCTCTATATAAAAATCTACAATAATTCCCTATTAATTACTCGGTAAAGTTCAAAGTCCTCTGTGTAGCATTCAAGGCTTTCTACAATCTGTTCATATAGGCTTCATTTGGTCATATCTCTTTCTACTTATCTACATGCACCATCTGCTTCAGTCAGACTATTCTCGTCACTGTCTTCTGCATTTTTTTCAATCATTCCCTCTACCTAATCTTAGCTCATGTTATTTCTCCTGCAGCATTCCCTCCTTGCTTCTCCCCATTGCTGATCTGAATTCTACTCATATATAAAATCCTAGATTAAATCCCAAGACTTCCATGAAGTCTTAATATACTATACAACCTCAGAACTGAGAAGGACCTCCAAGATCATCTAATTCAATTCAAAACTAAAGAATTCCTTCTACATCTCCAAAAGTGATCGTCCAATCTTTATTTGATCTTGGGGATGGTATAGCAGGATGCTTGTTGAGGGTTTGAGTTGGACTAAAAGTTATCTAAAGTCTCTATCAGCTTTAAGATTCTGTGATCTAAATTTTCTCTTCCATGGGCTAAACATTCCCAGGTTCTTCAGCTAATACTCTAAGCCAAGCTCTTATGTTCCCTCATTATGATTGTTTCTCTTCTGTGAATTTACTCTAGCTTGTCAGCATCATTCCTGAAACACAGCATTCCAAATGGACCATAACACTCCAAATGTCCTCTGAGAAGGACTATAACCGCCTTGTTGAAGATACTAGATCTCTCTTGATTTGACCTGAGAACACATTAATTTTAGGGACTATTCTATCACATAATTGCCAGATTTTGAGCTTGCAGACCACTAAAAACCACAGAGCCTTATGAAACATTCTATTTAGCCATATTGCTACTTACCCATACTTTAAAAAATTATCATTGATATTTTTTTATTTTGTTACCTTTATTTCCAATATAGCCTTACCTCATAAACTATCTATTCCTTGTAGCAAAGAAAAGCTAGAAAAAAAGAAAAAGAAAAAAGTTTAAACAGGAATGCAAGGATGGTTCAACATCAGGAAATCCACTCACATAATTGGCCATATCAACAAGCAAACCAACAAAAATCACATTATCATCTCAATAGATGCTGAAAAAGCCTTTGACAAAATACAGCATCCATTGCTATTGAAAACACTGAAAAGTATAGGAATAGAAGGACCTTTCCTAAAAATAATAAACAGTATATACCTAAAACCATCAACAAGCATCATATGCAATGGGGATAAATTAGAAGCCTTCCCAATAAGATAAGGTGTGAAACAAGGATGCCCATTATCACCTCTATTATTCAACATAGTACTAGAAACACTAGGAGTAGCAATTAGAGAAGAAAAAGAAATTGAAGGTATCAAAATAGGCAATGAGGAGACTAAGCTATCACTCTTTGCAGATGATATGATGGTCTACTTAAAAAATCCTAGAGAATCAACTAAAAAGCTAATGGAAATAATCAACAACTTTAATAAAGTTGTAGGATACAAAATAAATGCACATAAATTATCAGCATTTCTATATATTTCCAACACATCACAGCAGCAAGAGGTAGAAAGAGAAACACCATTTAAAATCACCCTAGACTAAGGGTTGGCAACCTTTTTTGGCCGTGAGAGCCATAAATGCCACATTTTTTAAAATTTAATTTCGTGAGAGCCTTACAGTGCTCACAGTGCGCACTCCCGTAATAGCGCCTGAAAAAAAAAATTGACTTTATGGCTCCTGCAGAAAGAGCCATATCTGGCTCCAGAGCCATCCGTTGCCGACCCCTGCCCTAAACAATATAAAATATTTGGGAATCTATCTACCAAAACAAACACAGGAATTATACGAACATAACTACAAAAAAACTTTCCAAACAATTAAAACTAGATCTAAATAATTGGAAAAACATTGAATGCTCATGGGTAGGATGAGCTAACATAATAAAAATGACCATTCTACCCAAGTTAATTTACCTAATTAGTGCCATACCTATCAAACTACCAAAAAACTTTTTTTACTGAATTAGAAAAAAACTGTAACAAAATTCATTTGGAAGAAGAAAAGATCAAGAATATCAAAGGAAATAATGAAAAAAAAAAAGGTGAAGGAAGGTGGCCTAGCAGTACCAGCTATTAAACTATACTATAAAGCAGTGGTCATCAAAACAGTACTGGCTAAGAGACAGAAGGGAGGATCAGTGGAATAGACTTGAGGTAAGTGACGTCAGCAAGACAGTCTATGATAAACCCCAAGAGCCCAATTTTTGGGACAAAAATCCATTATTTGACAAAAACTGTTGGAAAATTGGAAAACAGTATGGGAGAGATTAGGTTTAGATCAATATCTCACACCCTACACCAAGATAAATTCAGAATGGGTGAATGATTTGAATATAAAGAAGGAAACTATAAGTAAATTAAGTCAACACAGAATAGTATACTTGTCAGATCTATGGGAAAGGGAAAATTTTAAAACCAAGGAAGAGTTAGAAAAAATTACAAAATGTAAAATAAATAATTTTGATTATATTAAATTATAAAGGTTTTGTACAAACAAAAACAATGTAGCCAAAATCAGAAGGGAAACAACAACCTGGGGAAAAATCTTTATAACAAAAAACTCTGACAGAGGTCTAATTACTCAAATATACAAGGAGCTAAATCAATTGTATAAAAAATCAAGCCATTCCCCAATTGATAAATGGGCAAGAGACATGAATAGGCAATTTTCAGATAAAGAAATCAAAACTATCAATTAGCACATGAGAAAGTGTTCTAAATCTCTAATAATTAGAGAAATGCAAATCAAAACAACTCGGAGGTACCACCTCAGGCCTAGTAAATTGGCTAAAATGATAGCAGGGGAGAGTAATGAATGTTGGAGGGGATGTGGCAATATTAGGACATTAATGCATTACTGGTGGAGTTGTAAACTGATCCAACAATTCTGGATGGCAATTTGGAGCTATCCCCAAAAAGCTCTAAAAGACTACCTGCCCTTTGATCCAGCCATAGCATTGCTGTCTGTGTTCCTACTCCAAAGAGATCATAGATAAAAAGACTTGTACAAAAATATTTATAGCTGCACTTTTTGTGGTAGCAAAAAACTGGAAAATGAAAGTATGTCCTTCAATTGGGGAATGGCTGAACAAAATGTGGTATATGCTGGTGATGGAATACTACTGTGCTCAAAGGAATAATAAACTGGAGGAATTCCGTGTGAACTGGAAAGACCTCCAGGAATTGATGCAGAGCAAAAGAAGCAGAGCCAGAAGAACGTTGTACACAGAGACCAATACAATGTGGTAAAATAGAATGGAATGGACTTCTCTACTAGCAGCAATGCAATGACCCAGGACAATTCTGAGGGATTTATGGTAAAGAACACTACCCACATTCAGAGGAAGAACTACAGGAGAGGAAACACAGAAGAAAAACAACTGCTTGAACACATGGGTTGATGCGGACATGATCGGGGATATAGACTTGAAACCACCACACCAATGCAACTGTCAATAATATCAATAATATGTAAATAAGTCTTGATTGATCACACATGTTAAAACCAGTGGAATGTGAGTTGGATATGGGATGGGGATTAAGGGTTGGGGGTGAAGGGGAAAGTAAAAACATGAATCGTGTAACCATGGAAAATTTTCTAAATACTTTGCCAAAATTTAGGTAACCTAAGTCAAAGCATTCCCCAGTCTAGTAATGCTATCAAAAAGGAAAATAAGGTTAGGTTGTAATGACCTTTTCTGATGAAAACATGCAGCTTCCCAGTTGCTGATTATTCATGCATTTTCTAGATATTCAGCAACCATCTTTAAAATAATATCTTCGGTAATTTTTTCATGAATTAAATCAACCTCACTGGCCTATAGTTTGTTTATTCCACTAACTTTTTTTTTATTGGAAAATTTGGCTTCTCCAGTCTCCCATTCTGCATGATCTTTAGAACAGCAATTACATCTTATCAGTACTTTCAGTACTCTGGGACATATTTTGATTTTAGTCTGGTAAAAATGAATTCATTAGGGCAGCCGGGTAGCTCAGTGGAGTGAGAGTCAGGCCTAGAGACAGGAGGTCCTAGGTTCAAACCCGGCCTCAGCCACTTCCCAGCTGTGTGACCCTGGGCAAGTCACTTGACCCCCATTGCCCATCCTTACCACTCTTCCACCTATGAGACAATACACCAAAGTACAAGGGTTAAAAAAAAAATGAATTCATTAAGGGAAGCTAAAGGCTTTCTTACTATTTCTTCACTTATCTTGGGTCTCAACAATTTGCTAACTATTTTGTTCTCTTTTTCCTACTCTGGAATGACTTCAATATTTATTGATCTTTTCTGATCTGAACTATTTTTTATGATCTAAACTACCAATTATATTCTAAAATGTAATTACATGTTATTTTTTGTTCACTAATAATGTTACAAGCTATAGAAATATTGAATCTCAGTGTTAGAAGGAATCTTAGAGGTGAACATCTGATTTCCCACACCATGTAAGAATCCTTTTGTAGGTGGCCATCTAGCCTCTTCTAGAATGCTTACAATGATTAGGAACTCATTAATTCCAAGAAATCCCTTTCCTGTGTAAAAATAAAATTTACCTCTTATAACTTGGTCCCATTGATCCTAATTCTGCCTTCTGGAACCAAATGAAGCAAGTATAATAATAGCCCTTCAGATACTTGAAGAAGACTATCAGGGTCTACCCACTTCCTAACTCTCCTGTCCTCTAGTTTAAGCACAAACTTTAAAAAAAATCACAGAATTTCAGAATCAGAAAGAACATGTGGTCATTTAATCTAACTCATACCTTAAAATTGATTCACTCTACAATATATTCAATAAGAGTTCATTATGTTATTTGATATGTCAGACTAATAGTAAATGTTTCTTCTTACAACAAGATCTCAAGACTCTTCACTACCTTGGTCGCCTACCTCCATAGGTACCCCAAGCTTGTCAAAGCCCTTCCTAAGAGTAAGTACCTGGAACTGAAAACTCTAGTACAGATATGCTTTGACCAGGGCAGAGAAGAGCATTCTGGAAACTATAATTCTATTAATAAAAAATATTAATAAAGGCCTTTCAACTGACATAGCAAAGAGTTGACCTATATAATAAAATACCCAAATCTAGAGGGGCAAAGCCAAGATATGAGTATTACCAGCCTAGCTGGATTCTCTCTATATACCTCTCCAAATAACTTTAAAATAATGCCTCAAACCCAATTTCAGAGTGGCAGAGACAACAAAAGGTCTAAGTTGAGACATTTTTCTGACTTAGGGAACATGGAAAGTTAGCTCATGACACTGGGATAGAAGCCTGACTGGTGCCCACACACAGAGCAGTCATAGTGGCTTTGGACACTCTTAGTCCTTAGATGGTAAAGAGGTTGGACAATTGGTCAGGAAGAAATGACAGGGGACTCTTTTCTAGTACTTGGTATAGCTGGTGCTGAGTGGTAACTCTATTACACATACACAGTTCTGGGCAATAATTCCAGGGTAGAGAGGAGGTTAGTGGTCAGTCACAAGGGAGTTGGGGCCCTGGTAAGATGTTCAATGCAAAGGGACTTGAAGTCTTTTCTGGGTCAAGGCCACAGTTCAGACTAGGAGAAGAGTGACTATACCTCTTCCGCCTTGGAAGCACCAAAAATTTCCAGAACTCCAGAACTAGCTCTGAAAACTATAACAGAAAAACCTGAAACTTGGAACAGAGACTCCCCAATCCAGGTAAGCAGTGCCCAACTTTAACATAAAGGATAAAATCAAGAAATAGGCTCAAAAATTAGCAAGCAACAATTTTTTAATAAAAGAATTTGATCTTAAAAAAACTACTCCTGTGGCAGGAAAGACCAAGACATAATCGCAGAAGAAAACAACAATATGAAAAAAGCTTCAAGCAAAGCCTCAAAGAAAAATGCTAATTGACGCCAAACCCAACAAGAATTCCTAGAAAAGTTAAAGAAAAAGATATGGGTGGCACAGGGAAAATTGGAAAGGTAAATGAGTGATGGAAGAATTTATAAAAAGAGAAGTAATAGCTTTGCAAGAGAAATATTTTTAAAAGATAGCCTAAGAAAATAGCATCTGAAAAAAAAAAAAACAGATTTGACCCAATGGTAAAGAGAACCGAAATTCACTGAAAAAAGAACCTCTTAAAAGAAAACTAGTCAAATCGAAAAAGAAATACAAAATCTTACCGAACAAAGTAATTCCTTGAAAATTAGAATAGAACTAATAGAAACTAGTAACTCCATGAGACATCAAAAAACAATAAAACAAAGTCAAAAAATGAAAAATTAAAGAAAATGTGAAATATTTCATCAGAAAAAAAATTGAACTGGAAAATAGATTAAAGAGAGATAATGTAAGCATTATTGGACTACCTAAAAGCTATGATTAAAGAAAGATGGTAGATATATTTTGTATCATATTTATCAAGGGAAATTTTCTCAAAATCTTAGATTTAGAGAGTCAAACAGAAATTGAAAGAATCCATCCAATCACCTCCTGAAAGAGGTCCAAAAATTCCCAAGAATATTATAACAAAATTCCAGAGAAAATATTTCAGTCAGAAAATAATAATTTAAAAATTATGTAACCACAGTCAGGATCACACAAGATTCAGCAGCTTCTACATTAAAGGACTAGTGCATTTAAAATACAATATGTTGAGAGCAAAGAGCTAGGATTACAATCAAGAATAATCTACCCAGAAAAATTGAGTATAATGCTTCAGGGTAAAAAAAAAAAATCAATCTTTAATGAAATAGAAGACTTTCAAGTATTCCTGATGAAAAAACTAGAGCTGAATAGAAACTCTGGCATCCAAACACAAGACTCAAGAAAAATATAAAAAAAATAAACATGAAAGAGTAATCATAAAATACTTAATAAAGCTAATTTCTATATAGATAGGAAGATGATATATATTAGTCCTTAGAATATTATCATTATTGGGACAGTTAAAAAGAGTTCACATATACAGAGTGTGTGGATGTGATTATGCACAGTAACAGTAATGTTGTAATGATTATCAACTGTGAACGACTTGGCTAATCTGATCAATACAATGATTCAAGACTCATGATGAAAATATGCTCTTTTGCTATCTCCAAAGAGAGAACTGTTGAACTCTGAGCACAAGTTGAAGTATAATTTTCTCATTTTCCTTATTTTTTCTTGCTTTTTAAAAAAAATGGCTAATAGAAATATACCTTGTACAATCTCACATGCATAGCTAATAATGGGTGGTGGAGGGTTTTGGAGGAAAGGAGAGAATTTGGAATTCAAAATTTTAAATGAAAATAATGTTAAAAATAAGGAAATAAATTTTAAAAATAAAAATACGCAAATCTATTTCACAGGAACTGCCAAATAGTAGTATGTTATTCATGTTGTATATCACATACAATTGATTTTTTTTTACTATATCTTACATTTACCCCTATCAAATTTCACTTTGTTGACTTTGAATCATCTTCTAACCTGTCCAGTGAGCTCTTTTTGTATTCTGACTCTGCTATCCAACATGTTACCTATAAATCTCATTTCTGTATCTTCTCTGTGTGATAAATATGCCATCTGTGCCTTCCTACAAATAGTAGTATAAAAAAATAGAGGAGGATTGAACTATGGAGTATCAAAGTAGGAAAAAACATTAAAACATAAAACATTAGAACTAGGAGGAAATTTTTGTTAATATTTTTTACACTGTATTTCACAAACACAACATAAAATGGACATTTCTTTATACACAGTATAACAGAAAAGGATTGTACAGGAAACTGTGATCTCTATTATGCGCATCATGCTTTTCTCTTAAATATATAATAAATTAACATGCAAATTTCAACACTGTCTACTCCTCTGATTTTTTCTGTATTTCCTTCTATTCTCTTCTGTGCATTTTTAAAAGATGCTTTGATGACCTCACTTCTTTTCTTTACTTTACTTTTTTTTCTGTACTATTTCTAATCCTTTTCTACCTCCAATCTTCTCCCTGGAAAAGAGAAAGAAAAACAAAGCTCTTGTAACAAAGTAATTAATCAACATTTATTAAGCGTCTGCTTTGTGCCAGGCAATATTATACATAGCCAAGCAAAATAAATTCCCACATCAGACATTATCTGAAAATGCGTGTTTTATTCCACATCTTGGATCTTTCTCCTCTGACTATAAGTATGTAATATGTTTCATCTTTAGTCCTCTGAATTCAAGGATTGATCATCATACTGATTGAAGCTTTTAAATATTTCAAAATTGTTTTTCTTTGTGATGTTGCCATTAAGGAAAAAATTGTCATTCTGTTCCTGCTCGCTTTCTTCTGTATCCGTTCATAATGTTTTCACAGGTTTCTCTGGGAAATTTAGTAATTTCTTATGGCACAATAATAATCCATTATATTCACATACCATCATTTGATTATACTTTCTTCAATTAATAAGTACCTTCTTAATTTCCAGGGATTTTTTTTGCTATGATAAAAAGAGCTGCTATAAATGATTTTGTACATTTCGGTCATGTTCTTCTTTCTTTGATTTGGGGTAGGCCTAGTAGTGGTATAGGTAGGTCAAAAATATAGTTTTGTGACTTTTAAATCATGATGGAAAATACTTTAGGAAAACAATAACTAGGATTTATATAGTGCTTTAAGGTTTTCAAAGTTCTTTCCATGTTATGTCATTATTTGATCCTTGAAACAACCCTATGAGGTAGGTGCTTATTACTAACCCATTTTAAAGGTGAAGAAACAGAGGCTGAATAAGGCTGCACAGGGTCACACAACCAGTAAGTGTCAGAGAAAGGATTTGAATTCACTTCTTCTTTAGTCCAATTCCATCATTTTATTCACTGTACCACCTAGAATTCAGGATATCAGAGCAGCAAGAAAAGTAGAACAAAGAACACTCAGTGGCAGGGCAGAAAGAAACCTGAGAATACTGGACATAAAAAAGGAAGACTTATAAAGGACCTTCCCACATAAAATGTTAAAGCTGAAAAACTATTAGACACCATTCAGTGAAACTTTCTTGTTTCACTGAAGGAAGAAACTGAGGTTCAGAGATAGAAAGGCATGTTCCTACTCCATTATGCTTTCCAATACATCATCCCCCACCCCCACTACCTGAAGAAGACTAGATTTATGTACATAAAACACTTCAGGGGAAGAGACTTTGAAACAAGATTCATTAAAACTACCTATTACAGTTATTCATCTTATTTTATTCCAATTAATCTAAGAATAACACTTTAGCCAAATGGAAAGAGAATCAGTTACCTTAAATTATAGCAGCCTCAGCCCAGAAGAAATCATTTTCCATGCAGGAGTCCAGAATTTATTTGTGTATTGAAGTCTAGGATTCAAACCTTCATGAATTAATTTAAGCAAATAAATAGCCCTTATAGTCTGAATTTTAGTAAACTGACTTGTGTTCTAGTCCTAACACTCCCAATAATCACTATGTGATCTGGAGCAATTCACTCTCCCCTTCTCTGAGCCTCAATTTTTTCATCTGAGAAATGAGAGAATTGGACCACAGCAGAGATGTCAGTCTGTGGCCCACAACACTCCCAAGTAGGACCTAAACCAGATTAAAGCATAATTGGGAAATATTGACAAAACAAATAAAAATACAACAACAAATGAAAAAACAAAAAAACTCAAAAAATGTGGTTTTTCTCTTTCAATATACAGCCTGCAGAAATCCTTGTGTACAGTTTAGTGGTCCCATTTCTACTTGAGTTTGACACCACTAGACTAGATGATCCTTCCCTAAGGTATTAAAACTATTGGTGTTGGTATTTTAACTCCCAGCTGTACTATAAGATCCATGAAGGCAGAATGGTACCATAACTAAGCATAATTCCCTAAGCACACTGTTGAACATATCAATTCCGTTTCCTGGATTCTGTTCTAGTGTTCAGGTTTGTCAGTGATCTGGGAGTTCAGAAACTAAAATTCGGTTTGAAAAAAAATCTTCTCAACAGAAAAAAAAAACAGAATAAAAGAACCACAAAATTGAAAGATGCCTGGGAGGTCATCTAGATCAACCTATACCTGAACAAGAATCCTCTCTACAATAATCCCAACAAGATTTCACTTAAATTCTTCCTTTGAGGAAAGCCCACTAGGAGCAAGTTTGCTTTTCCATATTTTGAGGGTAAGTCTGCCTCTGTGTAATCTCTCCTCATTGCTTTTACATGACCCCTTGGGCCAAGCCAAATAAGTCTGATTGTTCTTCCCCAAATCATCGCTTCAAATACTTGAAGGCAGATAATGGCCTCCCTAAATCTTTTCTTTTCTAAACATTCTCACTTCCTTCATCTGATTCTCATACATGATCTCAAGACCCTTCACTATCCTGGTTTCTTTTCTTCTGCATGTTCCTAGTTTAACAAAGTTCTTTCTCAAATGTGGCACCCGGGGGGTAAAGACACAGCAATTATGAAATATTGGCCTAGAAACCGTTATACTATTGACTGAAAGTAGGAACTTCAGGAGAGAAAGGCAATTAAAGAAAGTGAACAGACCTGTGAACATGAAATCTGAGAATGTTTGAATTTCTATAACCAGGCTTTAAAACAGAGGAAAGGTTAGAATATACCTTTACTGAGCTCCTTATACACAGACATACACACACAAAGACAAACACACACACACACACACACACATATATATATATATATATATATATATATATATATATATATATATATATA